>NC_081560.1:129857083-130157083 GCF_022355385.1 Mustela nigripes
TTGTGGGTTAAGCCTCTGCCTTCGGCTCAGGTCATGATCTCAGGGTCCTAGGATCGAGCCCCGCATCGGGCTCTCTGCTCAGCAGGGAGCCTGCTTCCTCCTCTCTCTCTGCCTGCTTCTCTGCCTGCTTGTGATCTCTCTCTGTCAAATAAATAAATAAAATCTTAAAAAAAAATTTTTAAAAAATCACCAAATATTAAGAACAGCTTCACTATTTACAGATCCAGCAGTGATTCTCAAACTGGGCTGATAATTAAGAATCACTCGGGTAGCACCTTGGGAAAAAAAATCCTAGGCTTCACACTAGTTCTTCTGAGTCAGAATCTCTGGGTTATGACCTCCAAATCTTTATTTTTGTGAAGTTTCCCAGGGGCTTCTGATGAGTAACTTGGGTTCAGAAGGACTGTTACCCTAACCCGAGCATTTTACAAGTGAATAAACTGAGGACCTAAAAGGGTAAGATCTGCCTAAAGACATACAACCTGTAAGTAGCACAGTAGGCTGGAAAGACAATATCCTGACTCTATAGTTAGTACTTTTAACACCAACTCAAACTGCTGTTTTTTGGTGTTTTTCTTTTTTAACTGTATTTTTTTTTTCTTCACTGCTTAGGCTCTGCTCATTCCTTACTATCCTTGTGCAACTTATTCCCTCACCTGTAATCTGGAAATAATAGTGCCCACCTCTTAAAAGAATTGCTATGAGGATCAAATAGTATAATATTCATTAGGTATAGAATGCCTCGCATATACTAAGTGCCCATTAGATACATTACACGACCCATTAAAAAGCCATGCCTTTTTGAGCTGGAGAAGATTTACAGAACTACTCCAATTACAAAATGACCAAGAAGCCCATGTTCCACTTTGGAAGTTCAAAGATACTTTAAACTCAGGGTTAGGTGAAGGTCAAGAGCTTGCCCGTTTCTCGCACACCAGTTTCTCACACGTTGCCTCAGAATCACCTAGTCAATCAATTTCCAGACCATAATCTGTATTTTCTTTAAAAGCCCCTCCTTACCTCCCCTCCTAACGTGGTGCTTCTTGGGCAAACCAAGGTTTGATAACCCTTAGTATACACAGTCCTTGGCCACTGCAAATGGCCTCTAGAATCCCAGCAAAACTATCGTGCTCTGTAACCGGAAGAGCAGCGTCATCACACCCTGATGCAAACAACAGCTGGGGACGGCTGTGCTGAGGAATCCTGATCACGAGGGATGGCCTCGACCCTCTCATCTCCCAAGAAACTTGGAAAATTACGAAAGTGCCGTCCAGTAATCTACGTGGCAGATAGTGCTGCCTAGGTGGTCAAGAAGACATAAAGTTAACTCAACAGCCTCCTGCCCAAGGGTAGGGCCGGAGAAAAGCGACCCTGCTGGGCGGAACAGGACCGAGCGGCGCCAGAAGGTTAACAACCCTTTTGCCCTGTTCCATGCAGTGGCCAAGACCCCAACACGCCACAGGCCAGCTGCCGGAAGTGCGTCACTCCAGTCTACTGGGGCTGCCGGGAGTTGTAGTCAACCGGCTATTTCTCTTGCGCCCCAATTCACCTTTTACTAACAAGCAAACACCTTGGAACCGCGAATAAGGGCGCTTCATAAGAAACAAATTCAATCCTTCTTTTTCCAGCTGACAAAGGAAACTCAGAGCTCCTCCGTAATCTCGGACTACAAGTCCCAGCATGCTCTGTAAAACGGCCAGAGCGCCGGGCCACCGTCGTAGGTGTGGGCCACTTGAATGGAACGTTGGGCGTAATGCAAAGCCTTCCACGGTCCGCGCGGCTGGTACCTGCTCCTTGGGCGTGAGTGAAGCGTGTGGGTCGTGCGCGTGCGCGCTCGCCGGAGGCGCGGGGCGGGTGCGCCGGACCGTTGCGGGCGTGAGGCTGCTGAGGGGTGCCGCGCGCCCGGAAGACCGGTACTTGCGGGGCCTCTAGCTTCGCCCCGGGCTGCGGGCAGCCCTGGCGGCCGCCGGAGACCGCAGAGGGCGGAGGAAAGCAGGGGGCGGCGGGGGCCGGCCTCGGAACGCGGAGGAACAGCCGAGCATGCCCCGAGACAACATGGCCTCCTTGATCCAGCGGATCGCCCGCCAGGCGTGCCTCACCTTCCGGGGCAGCGGGGGCGGCCGCAGCGCTTCCGACCTCGGCGCGGCACCGGGTCCCGAGGCCCCAATGCCGCAGGGCTTTTCGGAGAACCTGAGCAAGCTGAAGAACCTGCTGACCCAGGTCCGCGCCGAGGACCTGAATATCGCCCCGCGTAAGGCCACGCTGCAGCCATTACCGCCCAACCTGCCGCCGGTCACCTACATGCACATCTACGAAACCGACGGCTTCAGCCTCGGCGTGTTCCTGCTCAAGAGCGGCACGTCCATCCCATTGCACGACCACCCGGGCATGCATGGCATGCTCAAGGTGCTCTATGGCACCGTTCGCATCAGCTGCATGGACAAACTGGAGGCGGGCGGCGGGCAACAGCCGCGGGCCCCGCCGCCGGAGCAGCAGTTCGAGCCGCCGCTGCAGGCCCGGGAGCGGGACGCCGTGCGGCCGGGCGTGCTGCGCTCGCGGGCCGAGTACACCGAGGCCAGCGGCCCGTGTGTCCTCACTCCGCACCAGGACAACCTGCACCAGATCGACGCTGTGGACGGACCCGCCGCCTTCCTGGACATTCTGGCCCCGCCCTATGACCCCGACGATGGCCGGGACTGCCATTATTACCGGGTGCTGGAGCCCGTCAGGGACAAGGAGGCCTCCGGCTCGGCCTGTGACCTGCCCCGAGAGGTGTGGCTCCTGGAGACCCCGCAGGCCGATGACTTCTGGTGCGAGGGGGAGCCCTATCCGGGTCCCAAAGTCTTCCCTTGAAGCCGCTCGCGCCTGGCTGCTGTGGGCCGAAGACGTGCCCTGTTCACATCTGGGCCTCCCTGCCCGCGACCCACCATAAGGGCTTTGTCCGTACCCCCAGGCCTGGGCGTTGGATCTACTGGAATGGGCTGTAGCCGCTTCCTCCGGAGCCGTGGGAAGCGCTGACGTCTGGAGTGCAGCCACGGGGCCGGGTTAGAGGGTGGGGAAGGCGGGTAGACTAGGTTGTTTCCTGGCTCTGTCACTGCCACCGGGTTTTGATTTGGGGGAAAGGGGAGGTAGGGGACTATCTGAAGCGCTTCCGTCCTAAAGCCATAATGAAAATATTCTCTTCTCTGTTCCCTATCCTATACAAAATACACTAAATGCCCCCACCCCCTTTACCCGGGTAAATAGGGTTTGTTTTCCACTTACGTCCTATGCCCTTTTACTTATTGTTATAGTTTTAACTTATTGACTGCATGACCCAGTGGTTTGAATTGTTTTTAGTTCAAGTCATTGGTAAAAACTAGGCTTAAAAAGATGAGCTACTACTTAAAATGAGCTATCCTGCCTAATTCATTTGTTGTGGAATAGATCTTTTTTCCAGAGTTGGGGCATCACCCCAGTAACATAACTATGCATGTAGAGGACAAGATTTAGTTTCTTTCCTCCTCTTGCCCAGTAGCCACATCTGGTTTACTCTGGCAGCATCTACTAAGAAATTCAGCACCTGCATATCTCAGTGACAAATGGTCACTTAGAGCTTCTCTTCCCCATGAGTCTCCAGATCTGTGAGTTGAACAGATTGCTTGTTGCAGATTGACCTTTAATGCAAAAACTATATTATCCTCAAATGACTTTTTTTTTTTTTTTTTGTCTTCGTGTGCTTTAAGAAATGATAGGGTAATTCCAGGTTTTCTAAGGAGAAAATTCAAAGGAGCTAATCAGCATGCTTCCAAACAACCGAATGTAAAACACTCCTAGCCAGCTGTTGAAGTCCATGCCCCTATTTACTTCCAGTATTTTCCTGCAAAAATAGAGAAAGATGTTGATGGCTGTTTGAGATTCTCTCAGGAGCTCTAGTGTTCCAGAAGGCTGGTGGTTCCAGCTGTACTGTTTTGGTGGCAGTGTTCTCAAAACCCCTCAGAACAGTAGAGAGCCAGTTGTTGCTTCTTCCAGTGTAGTTTTCTCTAGGAAGAGAGAAGGCACAGATGATCAAGGCTACAGAATAGAGAATTACCTATACTGCTGGCCATTTTAGAGCATCAAAACTTGGGACAAAGTACTTCCTAACCTCTTAAACAATTGTGCTATCTGTAACTAGTTTTATTTTTGTCCTTTTAGGAAGCTCAGCAACTTTACCTTGTTTACAAATGTATTTACACCATTTGCTTCAGGCTATGGAGCACTATTGTTTCCCTCTTTTTACTATTTATAGGATTCTTTTTTCACAACACTTTTAATAAAAACAAACTGTAGAAATAAACACGTTAAAATCTGCCCAGCTGTTGTCTAAGCCCTCTTGATTGACTTGCCCAAATGGCAATCCAGTTCTAAGGTCTGTAATAAAGGGAGATTTGCTATTGGTGGAAAGTGTTGTCCCTGTAGAAAAACAGTATGTGCCCTTGCCTCTTTGTGCACACTGGGTTACTAATGGCCCAGAGTGAAGGAATATTTGTTCCCAGTTTTTTAGCTAGAAAAACAAATTCTTGATTTTTTTTTTAACAAAAAAGATGCTTATTCAATGCAAAATGCCACTCTGTTGTAAAACCTGAGACAGGCATAATGCCAAGCATTTCTTCCAGGATTGCTAACATTGTTTGTTGGTAGCTTCACATTCTGGTATAGTTTAATCTGCCTTGGAGGCAGTTTAAAGCACTTTTTAATGCCTTTCAGTTTAAAAATAATCCTAGATATGCAAATGATGATCTTCTTTAAAAAAAGTTCACAAAATGGGTTTTTAATAGCACAGTAATGAAAGTGTATGGTTAGCAATCACATAACCTCCCGGTCCTGAATTATAGCCAAAATTTGATTAACTTATAAAGATTGTTGATAGTGATATATATGCTATATAATACAACCTGGTGTATATTAAACCAACAAGAACTCATTCTTCCAGTAGGACAGTAATAAAGGAGGAATTGTTTTTCCAAACAATACAAGTTGAATTTAAAAAAAAAAAAAAAAGAAAAAAAAAACTACGGTGCTTTTCAAAAGAATAACTGAAATTCTTCAGGCCAGAATAGCAATATGATATCTAATTTATTTTGATAACAGTGAAACTTAGTTCATTAATAAATTCTGAGGAAATTAGTGGTGAAAACTGAACCTGTTTCAGTGAGCCACTAAGGAAAGAATATTCTTAATACAAAGAGAAAATGTGGTGCAGCAAAGCTGGTACCTCTGCATAAAAACTGTTGGTCATGACTGACTTGATGTGCTGCTGTTGTATTTCCATATATTCCTGCAATATATAGACTCTATTTTAGTAACAGCTGTGAGAAAAATTTGTCTTCCTCTACACAGACTAATGAGCACAATGATACTAATCACTTTTCTGTTGAATAACAAATGCAATAATTGCCTCTCATGAATGAGATGTCTGTCTCAATACTTCTAAAGCTTTTGTATTCTCTGGTTATATCAAAAGCCAGTTACATTAATGGAGACTATTGTGTACCTACCTGTTTTACGAGAATTGATTTTTTACAAAGTTTGATTTGATTTGCATGGGTTGAGTTTACACTAACTGCTGTTTATTAATGAAAATCAGGGGCCCGTTTTAAAGAAATACTTGTCAACAGGAGTGGGTTCTCTGAACTTTTAAGACTAATTAATAGTCCTTAAATTCTTCCAAAATCCACACCTTTTATTCCCCCTTTTGCATTGTCCCCTCGTAGGTGCCTCAGCCTTGGCATCTGAAGAAGGCTGTTACTGCTCCTCTAATCCCAATGACTATATCTTGTGCCCTAGCTGCACTGCTCAGCAAAAAAGCAGTATGTCTGTAATTCAGGATTCAGACCACTACCATTCAATTCTAAACTGAGGGCAGTGCCACTTCTGTAACCCTCCTAGTCTGAATTCTAAACTCCAAGTTAGAAACAAGTCAACCACTGAACATTTCAGTGTAATGAAGCACTTACTGTCAAGGAAATCGTTTGTTAAGCCCTAAATACAACATACTGAATTTTCAGATCCAGAGATGTTTATATTTCTGGATTAAAATCAGTGTACTTATGGAAAATAAAGGCATGTTTGAAATTGTTTAGATATTTGATTATTGCAAAATGGAGAAGAAAAATACTATGATGTCTACATTTTAATTACTGTTAAAGATTTAGTCTATACAGTAGGATTATATTATACTGGAAACAGGTGGCTTTCTGCAGATTCTAAAACCCAAGTAATAATATAAACTTAGTCTATTTCCTTGAGAGTGAGCTTTGAAACAATCTGATTGAAAACGTATCTGAAGCTGTCTAATCATGTTATTTTGCTACAACAGAAAATAGTTCCTTTTATATTTAAGCTAAAGGAAATAAACTAGTGCCAGAAAACAAAAATACTTTTATCCATGAAGGAAAGAATCTTTGGACTTAAATTTATTTCTTACCTTTACTTTTTCTGTGAAGTTTAACTGCCATTTGGATTGGCAGCATCTTAAGTAATTGATGCTGACCATTCATTCCCACCATATATATATACATAGACGTGTGTGTGTGTGTGTGTGTGTGTGTGCGTAGAACAGTTAAAATATCACTACAGCCACTTTTAATATGTATCAAGCAGTTTGGCTTAATTTCATTAGTGGTTGGTACTTAAATACACTGATTTATGAATAATTGAAGACCTGATTTAGGTTTAATAGACCTATTTTTGATATGCAGTGAACCAGAGCAAATGCATTATGATCTTTAAGCAATTATTCTCCAGAAGTTTGTGTGTGTGTGTTTTTTTAAGATTTTATTAATTTGAGAGAGAGCATGAGCAGGTAAGAAGCAGCCACCCAGGCACCCCAAGAAGTTATTTTTAATAAGGATGCCCAGTAACAGCTGTACTATCAGAAATATTCAATAAAGCATATCGAATGTAAAAGGAGCAGGCTGAGCTCTATATGCTTTATTTCTTGAGCAAAGTAAAAAATGAAACACCTGTATGACAATACCCTCGATGTTACAACATTGTTTTTAGATTATAAATTGATCTGACATGTTAAAATCAAGTAAAAGTGACCAAGTTGTCTGAAAAAACACCAAGATGTGTTCCTTATGGTATGTTATACCACTTCAAGCCCACATCAAGGTGAAAATGATTAACGAATTTGACAATCATCAAAATAATCTTACTCTTTTAAAAATGACTTCTGGGACACCTGGATGGCTCACTCAGTTAAGTGTCTGCCTTCAGCTCAGGTCATGATCCCTGGGCTGGGTGCTGGGTCCCGGAATTGAGCCCCGCATCAGGCTCCCTGCTCATCGGGAAGCCTGCTTCTCCCTCTCCCTCTGCCTGACACTCTGCCTACATGTGATCTCTTCTCTCTCAAAAATAAATGGATAAAATTAAACAGACAAAAAAAACTTTTTGTCCTGCTTTGTAAAAAGTTGAAGTTTTGGTAGTAAGGAAGTATTCATTAAAAACATAATTATCAAAATGTGGCATTGTTTTATACATATTTTAACAAAATTAGCCAAACAAGGATGATAATATGCTGATAAACTAGGAAATATAAATCTAATGGAGTAACACGAGCTACCAGAACAATCTGGCACTGCAGTTTAGAAATTTCTATTTCATAGTTACAGAAAGAGGTACTCTGCATCTTGGAAATACGGAAGGAGAGGAAATAAAAGGATTAATTACTTCCACAAGTTAGATCTCAAAATTCCAGTGTTCTGTAGGGCAAAAAGTAGGTGTGACTGTCTGCTGTTCTAAAATAAAGGCCTTCAATTATCAACCACGTATGAAGAGGGCTGACAGTGGCAAAGAACAAAGAGATGGCAGTTTTCAGATGATCTAGCTGAACAGTGGGTATTCCAACAGGTTGCACATGTGTGAGGATCCAGAAGCTGCGGGTGAACTTAAATGATATTGAGGCCCAATTTTAGAGTAGATAACTTCACAGAGACCCAACCACTTACTTCATATGACTTTTATATTTTAAAACCACTGCTAAAGGCTTGCAATAAAATGAACCCTATAGTGTATTCTTTTGCAAACCATTAGCCAGTACCCATGGAGGCCCATAAATGCCTATTTAATTTGCCTATTTAATTAGGCAAAAAAGTGTCTTTCTTTGAGATTTTCTTAGGTTGCTGTACACCTATCTTATCTAATGAGCTGGGTATTTTGATAGTCTCTAGACCCGCCAAACCTATAGCAGATTAGTGATCCTTCCAAATAGGGCTAATCAGGGAGAGAAGACTAGAGAGAAATGAGTCCTGGGGTAATTCCTTTGGCAACCCATTAATGCTGCCTTCAGCAGTGTCTGGGTGCATTTCTGATCTGAAGAGGCGATAGCCTTTTTCAAAAAGTTTTCTGTGGTCATGAAACTAATCCTGGAACCTAAAAGTCATTTCCAGCTTGACCACGCCACCACACTTTCCACAAAGCCACATCTCGTCTGAGTTCCTGGCCTTGGTCAGGGTTCTGAAAGGAGCCACAAATGTGTAGTCTCCGAGTGGGCACTTGTTTGTAAGTATTTATTTTCCGGAGCCCACTCAGGAGCCAAGAGAAGCTATAGGCTGTTATAGAGGACGGAACAATGAGTCAAAACAACGCCTCCCCACTTTTACACTAATGCATGGGGGAAATCCCCGGAACACTAGTGTTTGATTATGAATGGAGATTGCTTTGGGGGTGAGCGGGCTGGTGTTGAAAGGCCAGCAAAGAAAATTTGGAGATCCTGGCTTGGTCAAAGCACTAAAACCCACTGGATAACCATGGAATTCCTGCCCAGGAAATCTTTCATAAATGATTTCTGCAGCAAAGATATTGTTGAAAAGTATTTATTTACACTATAGTCATAAACCATCCATTATCTGAACTTCAGTTAGTGGTTTTTGCGTTAGAATAAATCATTTATAGTTCCACAACTATTAAGAGCTAATAACCAAACAAGTCAGCTCCAGTAATATTATTTACATTCTTATCTGCAATTCGACTACAAAGGTAACACTTTTAAGTCACAAAACAGAGCATACAAAAATATACTTTCTAAAAAAAAAAAAATCCAAATATTAATAGGCAGAAATATACAGCCATACTAAACCCAGGGAGTGATTTTTTTTTCATAGTAAGGCAACCCATTTACATGCAGACCCTGTAACATTGTCCACATCACACAAGGCACCGAGGACACTTCCAACACGACTGCATGCATCCTAGTTTCAGAGAATATATGTACATCCCCCTTTAAATAAGTTAACCTCTGACTCATTGCGAGAGATCATAAATGCTTTACTTTTCTTCCCAAAGGTTCAGAACTTGGAGAACAGTGCACATCAAAAATACACAAAATCTGAGTGGATATACACTGAAAAAATAGCCTCTCTGTTTCTCAACTCAAAAAGGAGCAGATACTGCTATGTCCCTCCCATCACATTGCACTTCCGTTCTCTGAGTTTATAATACATACTGCTTAAAGGGGTGGAACAACTAGATAAGCTTTGATTCACTGTTCTAGGGCCACAGAATGCAGCATAAAGGCCATGCTTCATTCACTGTACAGAATCCCCAAATCAGTCCCAAGCCATAAAGTGCACATCAGCTTTCCTTCTTTCTGCTGCCCCCACCTGAAGGGAGCAGCATCTCCCAACCTACTGTAGAAAAAGTCTCCAATTGGGACGTCCAGAGTCAAAAAATCTGTAATGGGACAAAATATGAGAGAGCAGGGGAAGCAAAACCTGGTCAAACAACCCTTTAAAGCAGGGTCAGGCCTCAGCCCTCTAGGCCAGGGGCCCCCACCTGACCCCCTTCGGAGCCTCCCCACTCATTAACTTGAGGTGAGAGTCAACTCACCTAAGAGACACTAAAGTGGACTAAGTTTCAGGAAGGACCTGCTTCTAGGTGGAAAGGGGGCAGTGCTGGGCTCCACCAAGGCCCTTGGCCCAGGGAGGGGACAGAGGGGCAGGACAGGGTTGGTAGTGTTTGTTGTGCAGCTCGAGTGGACCAGGGGACGAAGGGCCTCCGGGGCCTCAGGGAGCTGGTGTGTCAGCCTGAGTCTCATCTCAAGGTGTTCGGGTCCGAGAAGAGCAAGGGGCCAGAGATCCTCCACCCAGCGGGCCGCTGGTGCTGCCGCACAGGGGCCCCCCAGCCTGTGCACTTCCGGGGCACGAGGCCGTGGACGCAGCTGGCACGGCTGAGGAGGGGGCACTGCTTTTGCGCTCCTTCTGTCTCAGGTGGATCTTGGTGTGGCGCTTCCTCTCGTCACTCCGGGCAAACTTGCGGCCGCAGTAGTCACAGGCGAAAGGCTTCTCGCCCGTGTGGGTGCGGATGTGGGTAGTGAGGTGGTCACTGCGGCTGAAGTTGCGCATGCAAATCCGACACTGGAAGGGCTTGTGTCCTGTGTGGATTCGGATGTGTCGGGTCAGCTCGTCAGAGCGGGAGAAGCGGCGGTCACAGCCTTCTGCTGGGCACGGGTAGGGCCTCTCGTGCACTGGGGTCTTGCTAGGCCTGTTGGGGTACTTGCGAGGCCTCAGAATGGGCCGCAGCGGCAGGTGGTGCGGGTTATAAGCGGCGGCCGCAGCGGCGGCTGAGCTGCTGCCAGGCAGCCGGGGTCCCTCACTGCCTCCACCAGCCCCTGGCCCTGTGGCCCCAGAACTGGGGCCCCCCAGGGTGAAGTTGCGAATGGTGGAGAGTGGAGTGAGTGGAGGAGGGACTCGCAAGGAGTCCAGAGGGCAGGGAAAGGGTTTGCGGTCTGGGCCAGCTGTACCATGTAGGTCTCTTGGACACTGTGGTTGGAAGAATCCAGGATAGTCTGGGATCATGGGAAAGAGACCGGGGTCCGTGGCTGGCTTAGGGGAGGGGTAGGAAGGAGGTGGTGGGTAGGCCAGAGAGGAGGAGCTGGAGGTGGTGGCTGCTGACAGGAATGCCGAGGGGTCCTGGTAGATGTCTCCTGCACAGCCAGAATAAGGAGGAGGTGGCGGTGGAGAGTACAGTTGGTCCAGGTCAGGCTGGGTCTGAGACATGGTGCACACACCCAGGGGTCCTGTGGCCAGTGGGTTGGGGGAAGCAGACGTGACGCTGGACGAGGCTGTGGTCGAAGCTGGGGAGGTAACCCCTTGCAGGATGCCTGCACTCACAATATTGATGATGCCTTCTGGGTAGCAGCTGGCACCAGGGTACTGGGGGTCAATGGAGAACTTGCCCATGTACGTGAAGGTCTGGTTTCTAGGTGCAGAGACGGGAGCAAAGCTGCTGGGATATGGGAGATCCAAGGACCTCTTCTCTCCGGTCATGTCAATGTTGATCATGCCATCTGGGGAGGGAATAGAAACAATGGAGGTGGAGCAATGATAATGCAGCCAAGAATCTCTTGTTATCCCCTCTAATTAGAGGCCCGTAGGACCTCTAATACGTCCATTCCCAAATCCCAAGATCCTGGCACAGTAGAGTTGGGGCAGAGTCCAACAGGTGGGAAAACCGCAGACCAAAGACAGTAAGAAGAGGGTAGCCCAGGATCCCACAGGCAGCCAGTGACAGTCTGGGACTCAAACTACCTCCAGGAAAGCCAGGATGAGCTACTCCCAACCCCCCCACACACAGCCATCTGTGGCTCTCATCCCCAATAAAAATACCCAATAATAGCAACAACAATATCAAAAATCCCCCATCTGCCTGGAAATTCTCTCCCTCTTCTTTGTCTGGGGGTCCCACGGCTGCGGCTCCAGAGGAGACACTAACCAGGAGACTGATCCCAGCCAGTGCCGCTGGAGAGGGGAGCCTGAGAAAGAGATCAGTGATTTCTGGCTGCTACCCCTCCGCGGTGCTTACCTCCCTCCCTCTCCCGCTGCGCTACAGCTGACGGCTGCTGGAGGGTATGGGGCGCTGCAGTGGAAGGAATCGATAGGTTTCCTTCCTTTCCCAACCTTCTCAGCCTTGTCCAACACCCGCACGCCCCAGCCCAAAGCCAGTAGCGGAGCTTCGAGGAAGGAGCGGGGACAGCGGCGGACCACTTTCCACTGCATCGCCAAGGAAACCAGCGGCGCCGGTGCCCCCGCGGGCCTCCTTCGGCAGCCAGGGGGCCGCTTCCCGCCGTTGCCCGCCCTCCTCCTCCTCCTTCTTCCCGCCTCGCCAACCCCCTCAACTTCGCGGGCGGCGCGCAGGTGGGGGCGCTCCTTCTGGCCGCTCCCGGAACGCGCTCGGAGATTTTTCCCGGGGTCGGTTCTGCCCGGGAGGGAGCGGCGGACGCTTTCTTCTGGCGCTTCTCGGCCGCTCGGCTTTCCAGCTCTCCTCCGGAGCCCCGAACTTTCTCGTCACTTTGTCCCTTCCCCGGGAGAGGGGAGGCCTGGGTACCGGCGGCCCACGAGCCGGCACAAGCCCGACGCCTGGTCGGGCACCTCTTCTACTCTCATCCCCGCGCCCGCCGGGGGCTGGGCGCGCCGCGGCGCACGCACGCCCGCTCCCTGACGACTGGGTGCTTTTGCCCGCGCGCCCAGCTCCAGCGATCGGGTCCTTGCTCCCGCGGGCTTCTCCTGCACCGGGCAGGGTCAACACCGTCCACCTCGCGCCCCAAACCTCTCCTCCAAGTCCTGCACACGCACCGCACCCCACCCACCACCTTCGAGCCGCGTGGGTCCCAGCCCGCGAAGGAGGCATGCGGCTTACCTCCGGCTACTCCGTTCATCTGGTCAAAGGGGCCTCCCAGTTCGGCATTGGGGAAGATGGTCACCGACGTGGCGGCGAGGTCCTCCACCGGGTAGATGTTGTCAGACAGCTGGTGCACAAAACCACTGAGAGTTACTGGGATTTTGTCTACGGCCTTGGCGGTCATCATTTGCTCCTCGCACAACCTGGAGACCCAACTCCCTCTCTACCTGGAGCGTCAGAGAAGCCGTTTTGGAGAGGGATTGGACTGAGTCTAAGTTGGTATCTCCTTTTGCCCTCCACGCTTAAAAGCAAACACAAAAAAAAAAAAAAAAATCCAACAAATAAAACTAGCAAACAAGTTGCTATTTTTTCTAAGAAAGAAGAAAATGACTATTTGCCACTGACTCTCTCCTGTGTTCCGGCTGGGAAGCCAGGAGTTGCTGGTGTAGTGTTGTTATAACAGTCAGTGTGTCCCCTCGCCGAGCTATTAATCAATTGCTGCTCTCTCGGTTAGACGGAAAGTGTTGCTGTAAGTATTTATGGGCAGGTCCTCAATGCCCGTGACGTCGCTGCCCATATATGGACTGAGGAACAGGGCTGGGCCAGGCGGCTTCTTGCCGTCACATGGCCGATTTGCATACGGGCTCGGCAGCGCGGGCTCCGCCGGGCTCGCGACTCCCGGCTCTCAGCGGGGAATCGCTGGGGTCTTGGGCGCGCAGCCCGAGGCCCAGTTCCCATCCTGGGCGCAGGGCCCAGCTGGGAGCGAGCGCGCCGCGAGTCTGGCTCAGGCCACCCGGGAAGAGCTTGCGGGTCCTAGCTGCGGCGAGGTCTCCCCGGGCGGGGAGGAATTCCGGTTCTCCGGGACTTTCCAAAAAAGGCGAAGATCCGGTGCCGGCGGCTCCGCCTCCCCAGCCCTTGTTTGGGAGCCATTCCGGAAAATTAAACTTCGGAAAGAAACCGAGCGGAGCCGAGACACTACAGTCAAACCCCTACTCACTTTCTTGGCAGCTCAAAACCGCAAGCAAAAGGAGGCACCGAAGAAAAAAAAAAAAAAAAAAAAAAGCTGCATGCATTCACGGAAGCTGACTGTTTTTTTCTGAATTACTTGGTGGAAAGAAGTGGCTGGTGATAAGAGTGAATGCGGTATTGCTTTTTTGGAAAGTCTGTTCTATTTATACAGGAGCGAAAACGGAACAGGTTTGGGGTTGTTTGTTTGTTTAAGTATTTCGGGCATCTTGGGGCTGGGAAGTAGACCCTAGGAGGATCAGAATAACTGCGGCGAGCTTCGAGAGAAATCCTCAGCCGGAGACACCCCCCCCCCCCTCCTCTGCCCGCGCGCTCCCCGCCCCCCTTCAGCTGCTGCGCGGAGCGGGCGCCCTTCCCGGCGCGTCTGGGCGGTCGGCTGTGTGGGGGCGTCCAGATGGAGGCTTGGACACTCACCCTGCCCCGCCGCGCACACGCACACACACTCTTACACTCACACACGCTCCACTTCCGCTACACACACTCCCGCCCCCGCTGCCTTCTTCACACACCCACTCGCACACCTTACGCTACACACCTCCCTGTTGACAGCGCGCCGGGGCGCCTGCTTCGCCAACAGAGCGCCCGGCCCGCCAAGCGCGCGCCGGGGCTTGCTACACTGGGTGCCTTGCCAAGACGCCCCTCCTCACCTTCTCTCGCCGAACCGGCAGCCCCCGACCCCCGAACGGCTACACTCGGCGGGTACGCCCTGCCCTCCCCGGAGCCCTACTCCACAACACGCACATTTGGAAGAATCTTGTTGCTTTGCCTCGCCAAGAGCCACCTCGGTGAGCCCAGCGAGGTCCCGAGTGACAGCCAACTGCGTCGCTAAGGCCAATTTCGAGCCGCCATCACCCCCACACGCGTTTCCCTTTTCGAGTAAAAATAACGACAACAACAACAAAACTGTCCCGGCTGGAAACCTTCCTGTTTAGTTCCCAAAGCAATTAAAAAAAAAAAAAAACTTTCTAGAGGTCCATAAAGCGGTGGGTTCTGGCTCGCTGCACGCACCACTCCCGCCTCCCGTCCCACCGCCGCAGCGCTCCCGGCTTGACCCGGGCCCCGCGGGAGGCTGCTCCCAGGTGCCCAAGCCGGCCCGCCGCCGCCTGCCTGGTTTCGTTGCGCCCCAAAGCCGCCAAGACCTGGGATGAAGCGCGGGGGCAGCCTCTGGGGCCTGGCCGAGCCAGGCCCTTTCCCGCCCCCGGCCCGGGACGGCCCCAGCCTCGTGGGGGCCCGGGCGGGCGAGAACCACGACGCCACGCCGTGGAGGAAGCTAGGCGCTGCAGGCGGCTCTCCCGCCGCTCACCTGCCGCGGCCGCCGCCGCAGCCAGCCCGCTCCCACCGCGGCGGGCGCGCGGCGGTGAAAGCCCCGGGGGAGGCCGGCAGCGCCTTCTGCTCCTCCGCCCAAGCGTCGCGTCTCCCCCTGCCCGCCGCGGAATCGTCTTCTCGAGCGGCCGACCACTTTCCTGACCAAACGCCCAGAAGAAGATTGGGAAAGTTTACCGCTCGCACTGCGCGCTCTTTTTCCAGTTGGAGATAAAAATAAAAGGGAAAGGAAGGAAATCATAGCGACGTTAGTGCCCTTGTAGATACCCCACCCTCGGTGTAAACGTGCAAAGTCCCATTTCTTATTAAAAAAAAAAAAGAAAGAAAGAAAGAAAAGAAAGCTGCGCTCTTACCACGTGCGCCAGCCCACTCCGCCTGCGCTCCGGCCGGTCCCGCGGCCCCCGCGCTGACCACCGGCAAGACGACGCCTCGGAGGGTAGCCCGACTCGCATCTCCAGCCTTGAGTCCGAAGGAAGGCGGGGTGGGGGGGAGCCAAATTATGCAAATGTGGGTCGTGGCAGCGGGACTCGGGTTACGGCCCCCGCCGGCCTCGTAGGTGAGGCACCCACACGCACCCAGCAGGAGCTGGCGCGGCTACTGCTAGAGCTTCGCTCCTCTCCACGCACATGGGCGGGCGAGTCGCCGGGGCCGCCCCGCGGCGGGTGCTGCTGACAACCCCGTCGGTGGCCACCCCGCGCCGCCCGGAGGGGGAGCTCCTGGACTCCCGAGTGCCGGCTGAGAAGAGCGCAAAGGGCCCGACGCAGGATGGGGGCGGCACTGGCATAGGAGAGACTTGCGGTCCTCGCCTGTTACCCTTCCCGAAGGAGGAGGCTGAGTTTGGGGGTGAGGCCGGGAAGGGGGCCCCACCGAGGAGAGGCGGGCTTGTCTGGCCCGTCTGACAAGCGCATTAGAGTGCGCAAGTGGGAGTGACTGACCCTCTGGAATTATCCGGAGCTTTCCAACAACTCAAACCTCTCTGAAGAGCTACACCCTGTCAAACCTGCGGTGTGCCTGGGGTGGACTGGGGTAGGGGCGACCAAGAGCAGCCGAGAGGCTCCGCCGGCTCCCGGGAAGGCACCTGGGACCAGTCCTGGGAGGCCCTCCCTTGAACCTCTGCTGGAAACGGGTCAGTAGATACTTCCTGTAACCACCTTCTTCTTTGTCTTCTTTTTTAAAGAATGCTAATGGAACGAAGTCTAGGCACACTCATTTCAAGCAAGCCACTCCGTGGTAAGCAATAAGAAAGCTAAAGTGACTTGCCTAAAATCACGCAGCTGATAAGTGGTGGTGTTCAAACTTGCAGCCTGCTCTTCAGACTCCAAGTACAGTGTTCTGGTCGCTACATCCTTCTCTGGGGTGGGGTGGGGTGGAGTGGGGTGGGTTTCCGGGTTTCCCTCCGGAAAGGGAACAGCTATTTGAGTATTGAGAGACTAGCTGGGCCCACTAGAGAAGAAACAGGTCACCTGCGCCAACTTCATCTCTTTTCTTTGGTATTTCTGAGGAGAGGAAAGCCGACGTCAGGGCTTTCAAACGGCAAGGGCCAGAGGACCATCATGGACACACACCGCTCCCCAGGGTGAAGGCAGAATTTGAATTCTTGGGCTCTCTAGACCTATGTTGTGGATGGAATAAGCAGGCTGGCACAAAGCCAGCATGCTAATAGGCCCTGTAATAGGAGAACTCAAGCGCACAGTAGCCTTCCTGGAGGGTGTAAGTGAAGGAAGAGAGAAGTAGAGACAGAAGAAATCCCGCAGGTGTTTACAGAGCCCATACAGTGCTGGGAGGAGAGAAGCAAGGAAGGGGGTGTGTGGCAGTTGGGATAGAGATGTATCCTCTACTTTTAGGCACTTGAACTTACTCTGATCAAAAAGCTGAAAGAACCAACTATTACAAATAAATTGATTCCTAAAATCACCCCTCCCCCAAAAAACTTAAAAAAAAAAAAAAAACCTAAACAAATAAATACCTTTCTTTAAAATAGAGTTGTCAAAATACCCAAGTAGATGGGGCACTCCAAGATGTGGCAGGGTTATTAATGCCAGATTCAGATGTGCTTTGTCCTGAATTCCAGACCCAAAAAGGAAAAAGGCAAGAAGAGTAGCAGTTTGTGGGCTTGCCCCTGTAAGTGGGGGATAGGGTGGGAGGGAGGAGCAAGGTTGGCAGCCTGAGGTTTCAGGCTAGCCCTCAGGGTCCCCTCTGTAAGTGGCTTCCAGGTTCCCCTGCCCCCCCCCCATGATGTATTCTGAGAATCACAATCAGCCATAAGGCATATCACAAATAATGTGTTAACGTTTGCATTTTGATTTATTAAGAAATATTTTTAACATCATTAGAGGCCAATCCTATTGCAATGTTCTTTTCAGTCACTCCCATTCTAATTCAGCTACCGGAGTAGAAATCAAAGGGGTGTCAGAATTGCTCTTAACTGCAGACACACATGAGATTATGGCTCTGAACTCGAATGGCATAGGACATGTGCATCTCAGTGAAAATCAAGCTGATTGCCAACTCTGCCATCCAGCCAAGCCTTTCTTAAAGGTGCCCCTGTGTACTGAGAAAACGGATAAATCATTCACCACATTCAGCATCTCACTAGGCATCTGGTAATCCCGGAGACTGTAAACCAAGCACAGATTATGCCAATCAGTGTTGCTGGGAAGCGTGAGAGAAGCATTGCAACTGAAATTGTTTTGTTGGCATAAATTGTCTGGTGAGGAAGAAGTAAGAGCCCTGTGATCTCATTTTGTAACAGCAGCAACACTGGCTTAAGCAGGGGGTACTCAGCTCACCCTCACGGGTGACCCATCAATAAGTCAACAGATATTTCTTAGTGTATGTGCTGCCAAAGCACATGTCAACAGATATTTCTTAAGCACCTGCCATGTTTTAAGAGCTAGGACAAACCCTGGGCATACAGTGGTGCCTAAAACCAGGCCTGGTTCCTGTCCCCATGGAGCTGGCAGTCAATCACACAGATACACAACCACAAACAACGACAGTGTTTGACCCCAGTGAAGGAAAAGGACGGAGGACCCAACGGAGCCTAGAATGTTGAGGAAGGCTTCTCTAACCCAAGATCTGAAGGATGAGCAAGGTGTTAAGGAAAGTTCAGTGGAGAAAGCATTCCCAGGAGAAAAAAACAGGTGTGAAAAGGCCCCAGTGTGGGAGGAAGCAGAGTGTATTTATTCGCAGAATGAAGAGGGTGGAAACCTTTAGTCCACCTTTCATACCTAGTGCACTCGGGCTGAGGATTACCTCCCCAAGCCATATGCCAGCACCCCCCACCCCACCCCCAAGAGATTTTAAGCTCTACAAGAGCTGTCCTTTTTCTCTGCTATTATCTTTTCTGGCTAATGACAATGGCATTATAATTTTAAATTTTGTGATTTTTTTTTTTTTTTTACCAGTCAGCTTCTGCAAATGAATGAGAAAATGCCAACAAGATTTCAGCAAGAAGAAGGAACATAGACAGAAATGCTTATTGACATCAGTATTGTGTTTCAGTGACAGTCTTAGTGAAATAACATTCCTTATTTGTCTATTTCTCAATCAGGAAATGACAGGCCAAGTGAATTTTGTCCCATTGAAAATGAATAAACTGGAGAAGGGCAGCCTCTCTAGTAGAAACACATCATGTCAAACCTACTGATCACTTTGCCACTGCTGGCAAAAAAAATAAAAAGCAAATCAGTGCCCCATTTATCACAATTGTTGAAGACGAGGTACCTACCAATCTGTGGTCCAGGTTAATAAGTGGTAGTCTGTCCATTTGGTCACAAAGGCTCAAAGTAAAACCTCCATTCCAAATCCCCCCCCCCTTTTTTATGTCTTTAAATGTTAAATCTTTCAGTTTATACGTTTAAATGTATGAAAAATGAAGTTCACTGTAACTAAGGAATTCCTGGATTTTTTTTTCCATACACATGTCTGTAGCCTGCTTACATTACCAGGTTATGGAAAGCAATTTTCCTTTTTCCAAATAATGTCAAACTTCCTACAGAAGCTTTCTTTTTATGTTGAGAATGGGACGGGGCCAGTCACTGCATCCAGTTGTCAAAATAGTTGCTTTGCAGCATTTAAATAAACAAAAAAAAATTGAACACTTTATATTTCAATTTAATAATCTTGACAAGAATGGCCACCATTTCTTGTGGTTAAGATTATGAGCTTTGGAGGCCCAGATGGCCTAGATTTGAATCCTAGGCCCTAGATTTAAATCCTAATTCTGACAGTACCTGGCTGTGTGTTCTCAAGCAACTTATATAACTTCTCTGTGCCTCAGTTTACTCATCTATAAAAAGGGAAAAGGTAATTATACATATCTCATAGGGTATATTGGGGATTAAATATAGTGATATATGAAAAGCACATGACATACCATTTGGGACATAATAAGTATTCACTAATTGTTAGCTTTTAAATTATTATTCTTACTGCACATTTACTTTGTAGATAGACATTACACTCTATTTTTCTATGTTTGTTGCTTTATTCTTCACAACCATCTTGCAGAATTGGGCCGTTTCATCCCATTTCACAGATGAGGGACATAAGGCTCAGGAAAATAGAGTTTACCCAAATTCACACAACTGGGAAGTTGCTGAGCCAGAATATGAACCCCATTCTCTCAATGGCCAAAGCCCACATCTCTCAGGTACGTCACATGACAGAGCACAACCAGCAGCAGATAAAAGCAGAAAGAGTAGCTCTATGTCCAATACCGATGCATGAAGCATTTGTGATATTTTTTTTCCCCAAATTTAGATTTCCAGCTTCCAAGAATAACGATGGTAGTATTACTGAGGAGTTTCAGGTTTCGGCTGTAAGGAGAAAAGGTAACCCAGAAAGCGGCAATTATTGGCACGCAATTTATAACAAGCTGTGCCCTTGTGGAAAGAGTCATCTGAACTTCAAAAGCCAAGTTCCACATTAATAATGACCTAATTGACATGGCATCTTTTATCCCCCCAGAAGATCAAAATGCATAATGATAATACTGGTGTTTTTCCAAGAGGTTTAGAAGTACAGGATAGAAATTTAAAATTTAGGGAGAGTGGACTAGCAAGGGACCTGTGAAATCTGCAGGCAGGGCTCCATGAGAAACATTCCTAATCTTCGTGTAACCTGGGGACGGGACTTGCCTCCTGCTTTGTCTCATGTACTCTCTATGCTGTTCCTTTTTCAACTCCATCCAGAAGAATGAGGCCTGGCCCATCTGAGATTTGCATATGCTATCTCAGCAGAGAGCTCCTGATTAACTAATTCTCCCCAGCCTACAACGTGGTATTTCTAATGATTTCTCTAGGAGAAGCGGGGCTTCCAGTAAGGACGAGGACCCCAGAAAACAGCCTCTGAAGGGCTTCTTCTCAGATAGGCCCTTCGCGGAAAGTTTAAATCAGAGAGTTCCAAGCTGCCACCATCTGTTCTCAGCACAATGCGTACCACTGACCCAGCGGCAGCCGCGAGTGAGGACCACTGTGGGGACATCAACCCAGAAGCCCTTTGTAGGCCAGCCTCCATCTTTCCTGACTCTTCCCTCCACTGGTCACAGATGCAGGGCAATGCATGTAGCAGGGGAGTGGAAGGGACTCAGGGTAAGGAGCCCCAAGACCCTCCTTCCCAGTTCTACCTCTGCCGCAGACTGGTGGTATTATCTTGGGTTGGTGAAATTCCTGGGAATTTAATTCCAAGGAATTCCAAAGAAGCTGGGAGGAAGCAACAGGGCCTCCTCTTCTTGGCCTCACTCAAGCCTTGGGTGGCAGCTTTGTGAGGAAGATAGGCTATTCTTTGCCCCTATCTGATGATACTTCTCAGCCATCTGCCACAAAGATGTAGAGATGTCACATCCCCTCATGCCTGCCCAAGCTTTTAAATAGCAACCAGAAAGGCCACAGTGTCTGGAAAGAGAGTTTGAGTTTCCACTGTCTTGAGTAAGGAAGGTGGTGAGGGCAGAGGGAAAGGATTGGAAGGCTGGAGAGTGGCAGAACCATTGTGCATCACTGCAGCAAAAGAGCACTGGGAGGATTGGGAATCGGGCTCCATGATATCTCTCCTTAGTAAGAGTATCCTTAATGATAATAATGGCTAATAATTGACCAAGCACGGAAGTGTACTAAGCACTCTGCTGACTATGTTGCCTTATCTCTTAGCCTACCAAACACACCATGAAGCAGGTATCAGTAGTTTTCTCACATTACAGATGAAGAAACTGAGTCACAAAAACCCAAGCCACAGAGCTACTTAAGTGGAAGGGCGAAGATGGGAACCCAAGCAGTGTGACGCCATCGCCTGTCAGCAGGTGCTCCCAGGACCTCCCCTAGCTTGTGTAACTAGACAAGCTACTTAATGTCTCTCTCCCAGCCTTGGGCTCTTCATCTTTACAGTGGGCCTGGGCATACCTGCCTCAGCCGCCCTCGGCTAGAGCACTGTGGTGAGTCAAAGGGAGAGAATCAAGAACGTGTTCTGAAAGGCAGGCACTGCAAAGCCATTTGTTGTCTCCCAGAGCAACTGCGCAGGTTGCCGGACCTTTAATAACCGAGCTGAATCTAGATTGGGATGGGGTCGCAGGAGGCGGCACCTATGATTTCAGGACAGGGACGAGGCAGCAACTGTTGAACTGAACTTCTCACCCGTTTGCTGGCTGACCAAACCTGAGGCCCTCCAGAGCCGTCTGTTGCCTCCCTCCTGCACACAGGAAGGTGGCCCAGATCTGTGTTGTCCTTTTCATCGGAAGATGGGATTGGGGAACGTGTGCCTCAGAGGCTTGGGGCCTTTGGAATGCGTCCTTGGCAAGTCTACTTTCCTGATGCTAAATAGAGGCCTTGACACGTGGTCTCCCAACTTCTTTTATCCTAATAATTAACTAGAATGTATGTTTCTGCTCAAGGGCTATTGTGCCTGAGAGAATATTGTGGTTACAGTGTGATCACCAGTGGGTAACGGAACAATTCAGTCAATGGCCCTTGTAAGCACATAATCAGAGCCTCCCCAGAAACCTGGCAACTCCTAGCCTCTTAGAATTAGAAAGTTTGCTCTTTAAAAATACGATTAGTTAGGGCGCCTGGGCAGCTCCGACGGTTAAGCAGCTGCCTTTGGCTCAGATCATGATCCTGGAGCCATTGGGATCAAGTCCTGGGATCAAGCCCTTTCAGCCTAGGTTGTAGGTTGAGCTCCCTGCTCAGCGGGCAGTCTGCTTCTCCCGCTCCCTTTGCCCTTCCCCTGCCCATGCTCTCACTCTCAAATAAATAAAATCTTTTTAAAAAAATGATTATGTAAGCAACAGCCCATGGAAATTTCAAAAAGAGAAAAACCGGAACAATTTAGATCCTTTCTTCTCTCTGTTCAGATTTTATGAAACAAGAAACACCGAAGACATGACCAAAATGACCATTGTAGCCCCTTCACCTGTTACTCAGAAATCCTCAGGTGAAGGTACCTCAAGAGAAGACTTATTTTCCTTGCCTTTCCCATGCTTCAGGCTTCTCATCTCGACTCTCTGTCATGTAATGGCAGCTCCAAATCAAATCAATGGAAAATGATGTCCGGAAGCCCAGTATATATTTCAGGTAAAAGTTTGGTAGTGCAAGTTGAAAAGGAATGGGCTCAACTCCCTCCACTCTGTGCAAATTCCTGGGTGTCTGAAAGCCGCTGCAACTTAGGAAACTGGCCTATGACATGCGGACATGCCGGGGTTCCTTAGGTAGGGGAAGCAGAGAGCAGGTGACTACATAGGATGAGCCGGTCTTGCTTTCAAATGCTGGCACAAGCCACGGGTTTCTGTTCCTCCATTCAGTGAAGATTTATTAAGTGCCTACTACACACCAGGTACAGTGCTGTGTGCTTGGAACGTGTGCATGAGCAAAACTCCCTGTCTTCGTGTAGCCTATAGCCTGGGGATTCCTGTGAACTTAATTCCAAGAACAAAAGAAAGAGAGAGAGAGAGAGAGAGAGAGAGAGAGAAAGGGAGGGAGGGAGGAAGGAACAAAGAAAGAGAAGAAAGAAAGAGGAAAAGCTCTATTTGTAGTGTAGTATCTTCCCTTATCTTCAGCCAGAATCACATTTAAGCCACCCACACTCAGGTACAAATCTCCTGTAAGGCCATTAGAGAAAAAAATTACCAAACTTGCTTTCAGTAACTCATTCTAGTATTTAACATGCTTGCAAGACATTCATTCTTCAAGGATAGAAAATACTCCTTCTTCTTTTTTTAATTATGCATTTTATTTTGTTTTCTCTTCAGGAGACATGAAAGAAATCAGTCATGATGTTCTGAATTAGAACCAGTCCTGGGCTGGATACGGCCCTCGACCTCTCCCATTTAACATGGACAATCTTGGTTCCTACAGCCTGTCCCCTGAAGTTTTTCTTTTGATCCTTTCAGCTTCCATATCAACTCTTTGATGAACTTCCTGATTTCCCACACTTCCCAGAGCTTGTAAAGCCTCATCAGACATTTTATGTGGCTCTCTATCCTTCCCAAATCCCTTTCACACACATTACTTCCTTTGGGACTCTGAACACAGCCCTGCGATCTTGGCAAGGCCATGTTCACCTTTCCCACTGCCCGTAGAAGCCAGGTGAGACCCAGAGAGGCCAAGGCACTTATCTAAGTCCACACAGCTCTTGAGGAGGTGGAGCCGGTATTCCCAGTCAGGTCTCATGGGGCTGATGTTGAGAGCTCTGCCCAACCTGAGCCCCAGCCACCAGCTGGGAAGGCCCAGGCCCTTGAATGTTTGTGAACTCTCTATGACACTTTGATGGCTGGTGGCCAGTTAACATTTAGGTCATGTGTTTCCTTCCCCAGGTGTGTGCTTGACCCTGTTTTGTACCCCTATGTCATTTTGCCCCCAGTGGGAGAGGGAGACAACATAAAGCTAAATAACAACAGCCGACAACCAGCCAGCTCCTAGTCTTCAAGGTCACTGAAGGCAATTTGGGGACCACCAGCCCCAGATCCTTCCCATGTGGTCCTCGTTTGTCCCATTTCGGTGAGGTTGGCACTGACTCACTGCTTGCCACCCTCCAGGTTATCAGCCTGTGGTGCAATCAGAAGAGATTCTCATCTGTGTAGTGTGATGTAAGTGTGGTTGGGTCTACCCTAGTGGGGTGACCAGCCTGACCAGGGGGAGGGGTCAAATTCATCAACTTCATGGATGGAGGGCCTTGATGGTTTCTTTTTTTTTCCCAGCTGAGCTAGCCTATGCCATGGTCTGCTCAAAGATGATCACATAGTAATTTTAGGCGAAATGTGTTGTGTGTGTGGCTAAAATTTGTCAATTTTACCTTATCTAATGGGTAACACTGCCCCCCCAATTTCATGTTTGCCCAGAGAGAGGCAAGAGATTCATTAGTACAGTGGAAGGAGCTGCCTTGTAGTCCAGGAACTGGCCAGTACTTGTGTTGGTCCAGTTTCACCTCTGATTCATCAGAAGCCTGGTCCTAACAATCTATATTAAAACAATAAAAACAACAAAGAAAATGCCCTCTTAAAAAGTTAAATTTGGGGCGCCTGGGTGGCTCAGTGGGTTAAGCCACTGTCTTTGGCTCAGGTCATGATCTCAGGGTCCTGGGATCGAGTCCCGCATTGGGCTCTCTGCTCAGCAGGGAGCCTGCTTCCTTCTCTCTCTCTCTCTCTCTCTGTCTGCCTCTCTGCGTACTTGTCATCTCTCTCTGTCAAATAAATAAATAAAAATTTTTTAAAAATTTTAAAAAAATAAAAAGTTGAATTTGATGATGAGCTGACAGCCTATTGCAATTTTTAAAAAATCCATACTCCTTTCCATGACCTATAAATCTTTACACGTCCTGGCTGTGTCCTATGCCTCCAACCATAGCTCTTTCCTCCTGCCCCATGCTCACCATGTTGGGCCACCTCTTAAAAATCCCGAGCTCCTTTCCATTTTAGAGCCTTTGTTCTTACCACTCCCTTCATCTGGAATAGTTACTGTCCCATCCCTTTGATCATCCCACATCTAGTCCTGTAGACCAAATGTCATGTGCCCCTAAAATTTGTATGTTGAAATCTGTTCCCCAGTGTGATGGTATTTAAAGGTGGGGCTTTTGGGGTGATTAGGTCATGAGGGTGGGGATCTCATGAATGAGATTAGTGACCTTATCAAAGAGGTCCTGGAAAGCTCCCAGGTCCCTTCCATCTTGTGAAGACACAATGAAAAGATAGCCACCTGTGAACCAGAAAGTGAGCTCTTGCCAGACACAAAATCTGCTGGTGCCTTGATCGTAGACTTTCCAGTCTCAAAAACTGTGATAAATAAATTACTATTGTCTCTCAGCTACCCAGGATTCTGTTTCAGCAGCAGAATGGACAGCTCCTTCAGATCTCAGCATAAGCCTTTCTTCCCCAGACCCTCCCACTCTTCCCTGGTCACTCATCCCCTGTCCATCACCGTGCAACGTCCTTAGTGCTGGGCATACAAACAGAAGGAACCAAAGCTGTCACAACCACCACTATATGCCCAACACTGAGAGTATTGTGTTAGCACAGAGAGTACAGTAATCATTTGTTGAATGAAATGAAACGAAAGAGCAGTGATCAGCTAGGTTTGGGATCTACTACCCTAGTATGGTCCCTTTTCCTCCATTAGTACAAGCTGCCTTATCTGTAAAACAGAAGTATTTGTGCAGCTCCCAAGGCACTGTGAGGCTTTGGCAGTCTATTCTTAAGTGACCCTGAGAACCCAGGGGGAGCCCACAACCTACAGACTCAACATCACCCCAAACTAGACTCTGCTTTCCTCTCAAATCATGATAAAGCAAATCAGTTTAGGTCTGGAGAAGAGGCTTCCCCTCCTCTAAAGAAAAAAATGGGCTCTGGTTTCTCCTATGAAGAGATCAGATAATTCTAGAAATTGTTCTCCATGAAATCATTTTGATTGAATCCCGCTGCCTTGCGTGTGCCGAGGCATGTGCAAGTGGATGGAGCAAATCAGTTTTCAGATGGATGTACTTACGGGTTAAGCTTAGAAGGTAGACAGACTGCATCTGTAACTACTGGCATCTCTTTTCACTTTTATAAATCAAGGTGATTTATTCTTTTTCAAACTTCAGGTAAGATCCTGGGATTCCATTAATTCTTTCAAATGGGTGTTCCACTTAATATGATATAGGTATAATGGAAAGGAGATAGGAGGAAGAAAAGGAATGATTTTTCTATCTAATTAGAGTATAGAAATTTAAAGTAACTTATATTCTTTGGTCTAAGGCAGTGAGGGCTGCATGTTATTTTTTTTATGAATACTGTTAAATTTCAGTTAGTAAATACCATTATTATCAATACTTGGTCTTAAATACCCTAATGGCACTACTGTGGGCTTACTTTAATTTCAGTGATGTATTTTAATTTGGGCTCTTGAAACAAAACTATAGTTTATATAATTTTTAAAAATAAAAAATAAGTTAATCAAGATTGGCTGACTTCACTGGGACCTGGTTACATAAAACACATATACACACAAATCATCAATAAATGATGTTAAGAGAAAATGGACATGCAAAGAAAGATGTCAGATCTTTCATTGTCATGTTCCAAAAGAATCAGGAATGTCAGGTAAATTATCCTTGACAGTTAAACAAATGTCATCTGTCAAAATTGAGGAAGGAGGGCATTGCTGATGAAATGATCCGTTAAGTATTTTGAGACCTAGTGCATGTTAGGTCCTGTGCCAGAGGTTACAGAGAATGCAAGAGGAATTAGAGTCCCTGCCTCTTGGAACCATAGTCCAGGAAAGAGGTAAGGCGAGTGCACAAATCAATAGAACTCATGAAGGACATGGTCAGTATTATCAGACATGTTGAAAATTTTGGTACAGGGTCCCAAGAAGGACAATCACGAGCATGGTAGTGGCCATAGATGAAGCAAAGCCCAGGAAGGTCACTCATTTCTCCAGACTTAGGTGGAACTATGTCCTTCCTAGCTCAGTACACCTCTCTGTCCTACATCTAACAGAGCAGCATGGCTGTGAGAGATGACCAACAAACACTGGCAGATCAATTCATTGCTTGATTCTTAATAAGAGACAAAGGAATCTCTCTTATGGTTTGCTTCCTTCTCTCTTTATTTTTTTCCTTTCCTCTATGTTCATCTGTTTTGTTTCTTAAATTCCACATATGTGAGAAATCACATGGTATTTGTCTTTCTCTGACTGACTTCACTTAGCATAATACTCTCTAGCTCCAACCACATCATTGTAAGGGGCAAGATTTCATTCATTTTGATGGCTAAGTAATATTCCATATATATATGTAGATATATATATATACACATACACATACATATATATATGTATACCCACACAAACACACTCACACACACCATATATATATATATACATATGTGTATATATATATATATGTACACACACACACACACACTCACACACACCATCTTCTTGACCCATTCATCTGTCAGTGGATGTCTGGGCTCTTTTCATAATTTGGCTATTGTTGATAATGTTGTTATAAACATCAGGGTACAGGTACCCCTTCAAATCTGTACTTTTTATCCTTTGGGTAAACACCTACTGGTACAATTTTTAACTTTTTGAGGAAGCTCCAGACTGTTCCCAGAGTGGTTGCACCAGTTTGCATTCCCATCAACAGCGTAAAAGGGTTCCCCTTTCTCCCCATCCTCACTAACACCCATTGTTTCCTGTATTGTTAATTTTAGCCATTCTGATAGGTGTGAAGTGGTATCTCATCGTAGTGTTGATTTGCATTTCCCTGAGGATGAGTGATGTTGAGCATTTTGTCATGTATCTGTTGACCATCTGGATGTCTTCTTTAGAAAAAATGTCTATCCATGTCTTCTGCCTATTTCTTAACTGGATCATTTGTTTTCTGGGTGTTGAGTTTTCTAAGTTCTTTATCAACTTTGAAACCCTTTATCGGATATGTCATTTGCAAACCATAAGAGAGATTCTTAGCTACAGAGAAGGAGCTGAGGGTTGCTGGAGAGGAGGTGGGTGGAGTGGGGGGAGGGCTAGATGGATGATGGGGATTAAAGAGGGTGCCTGTTGTGATGAGTACTCGGAGTTAGAAGTGATGAATCACGAAATTCTGCTCTTGAAACTCATAGTACACTATGTGTTAACTCACTTAAATTTAAATAAAAACTTGGAACATTAAAAATAGGAATAATAAATAAATAAACAATAAAAGACAAAACATATTCCAAACATAAGCTATAGCAGCCAATTGGTAAAATTAATGGTTCCTGGGGACTTAACCTGAAGATTGATAAAAAGTTTGGCTACTGTATTTACAGACCCATAAACATAAGCTAGGTGTGTATGTATCATCTTTAGTTTTCCATACAAAGATTACTGAACCCTGTCAAGAAAGGAGAAATAGGCTTTCATGCAGCCCACTCAAAAATGAAGGCAGTTGCATTTAACACCAGTTAAACATTCTTTTTCCATCAGAATGCTCTGAGAATTACTGCACAGACACCTCACCAAAAAGTGGCTATGAGGCTCTTTGTGAGGAGAAGGTGGGCCCCAAATTATGCAGGCTTGGTTTTACAATAGAATGATAGATAGAGGGGGAAAAAAAAAGCAAACAAACAAAACACCTTAGCCTTGCGCACAGCACTAACAATCTCAAAGATCCCCCAAGATGTGGCAGTCCCCTAAAGACAGTTTCCCCACTCTCTTCCAGGCCCCGGTCCCTGGACTGTCCACAGTTGCAACCCCCATTGACTGATCAGCTCTGGTCTGCACCCACTGTGCAGACAGCTCCCCTGGGATTTACAACCCCTGCTAGAAATGAACCACGAGGAACACAAGGATGCCTTTTAGCATGCAGCCTCTGCTTGCTCTTCAGCGGGCTCCTGGACGGAATAGGAACTGAGAACTAGCTTGAGCTGCAGGGGGAAGTCCATTCCTTCCAGCAGGGACGGGAACCCTTCACATTAGGCAGAAGGGCCAGAAGTCTGTCTCTGTCTTTTATTCGACTTTGCCTCATTGAGAGGCAGGGGGAGCTTGGTTACAGGCAGTTGACAGGAAGGATAGACACCTCTCTCTGGCCCTGGTTCTCAAAGTTTCCATTTGGAGTAAATTTTCAAAATGGAAAGTTGATTGCTTAAACTTCTATGAATTAAAAAAAAAAAAGAAGAATGGCCTTTTGTTGGTTCTGTCTCAGTGGTTTTAATTAACTCTCAAAAGTCTGCGGCAATAACTGTTGCCTGTGATGCTATTATAGATAAAATGTGATGGGATAGATAAAATTAAATGTTAATTGGCATAATGACCCAGTTAATATTTTAAGATTTGTTATCTACATTTCTCTGCATTTACCTTATTGTACATGGCAGCTCGATACAAAGATTTAAAAAAAGAACTTTCTCTGCATCCCCAATGAGTTATTTTTTCACTTTGACTTTGCTAGTTATTAGTCAGAGATGATAATAATAATTTTTCTTAAAGTGAGGGCTGCAGCTGAGAATTTCCAAATTGCAGTGAGTCACCTCTGGAGCAGTCAAGTCATTTATCCCCAAACCTCAGACTCAGACGTTGTGCCAGGAAGGGGATCCAGGATTCCCCATCCTTAACACCAAGCATCGGTAACATCCTGTCCCCCCCAGCACCACGTGGGATGTCTGTCCTCGCCTCGTGTGAACTGCTGTGTTGTCTGCAAGGGGACCTCAGAGAAGGTCTTTAATTTTCATGTCCCTCCAACCAGTTGCTTCCATGTTCTGCACCTTGACACATCATACCCCAAAACCCATGCCCTGCTGCCAGTGACAGACATCCATTAGCCACACAGAAAAATCTATATACTTTACTCTGCCAAAAATTAGAAATAAATAAAAATAAATTTTAAAAAAATCCCAGTATAAGGACCTGGACTATTAGAAGATCCAACTTATCTTATCCAACTTATCTCAGCGTGGGCAGGGCAGGATCTCTCAAACTCCAGCCACTTTTATTGCACTATTATCCACTTTGTACTTTTACTTAAAGTGAAGTATTTTCATAAATAAATATATTCTAAAAGAGAACTTTTATATTACTGCTGTAAAACAGAAACTTGTGTCATTTTGCATAAATAAAAATAAATCGTAAGACTACCTATATTGGGCTTTCTGGCCAACACAGTGAAGTAACAGATAAAGTTCAGCTTCCGGGAATAAAAAGCATTAAATATGGGGAACGGGAACAGACTCAGAGCTTCAAACCAAAGGCCAAGACAATCTCTCACTACCATTTTGTATATTGGGCATTAAAAAAAGTTGTTGACTCACTGTCTGAGGTTATGGTGTAAAGAAATGTGTGAAGATAGACCAGCTGAGAGTGAAGTGTGGGGGGGTTGAAGATGAAGTAAAAGAAAGTTGAAGCAGGACTGACCAGGTCTCTCACTTCATCCCAAAGGATCTAAGCTTTAACCTATAGGCCAGTGCTCTTCAATCCTTTTTTTAATCAAACACTCCTATTAGTTAAACATTCGTAAGTCCATACTAAAAAATAAATGTTATTTCTTTATGAATCATATAAATATACAATCATCATTACTAATATCCAAGGCACAACTATAGCCTTAGGATGCTATTCTTATTAAATTAAATGTAAATTTATATGTGGAATAGTCTTTGTCTAGGAATACAAGGAAATGAGGCTCAGCATGGAGCCTTCTAGAGATTTTCTCTCTCCCTCTCCCCATGTCCCTCTTTCACTCTCTCTCTCCCTCTCACTCTTTCAAAATAAACAAAAGAGATGAGCAATAAAATGTAATAGCAAACATTTATAAAGCATTTAATTTTACCAGACATCATTATAAGTAATCTACACATATTAGCTCACACAATCCCTCCCAACTATCCTACGAGTGATTAGTGCCCCCACCTCACCAAGAAGAAACTAAGGCATAGAGATACTAAGTATCCAATGTCCCAGAGCTTGTAAGAGGGGAGCCAGTATATGAACCCAGGCAGTCTGGCACCAGAGCCTGCCCTCCTACTACTGTATTACAAGAATGATCACCCAAGAACGATTTAAAATAGAATCTAAACATACGTGTCCACAAATTGTGGTAGATTTCCAATATGAAATATTGGTATGAAATATCTTACAAAAACTAAATGTCATTATGAGCGCCCATTATTCATTCATTCATTCATTCATTCACCCAACCAATATTTATTGAGTACTTCTATGATCCAGGTACTTCTCAGCAATGGGCTACAACAGTGAACAGGCAAAGATCCTACTTACATTCTAGTGGAAAATAGACATCAAAGCTCTCATTACAATAAAGTTTAATGAGCACTAAGACAAGGGAAGTTTCAGAGTGCCTTGGAAACCAGTAGTCTAATTAATTCCTGGTATGACAAATCCCTTCTAAATCCCATTATGTTTACATATTAGACTGGGCAGGGCACGGTTCAGATGATCAATGAAGGCTCCATACATCTCATGAAAGAAGCAATCTCTGTTTGCTACTTATTCAATGGCTGACATAACCAGCTACCTTGGCCACAGATTGGTCTAGGACCTGCCAAAAGTAGTTACCTTATGCAATGGTTGTCCCGCCTCTAGTACCCTGAGTGAGAGCAAGAGAGAGAGAGAATGGGCTGAGAATTCAGATACTCCAGAAAAAAAAAAGGTAAATCCATGTCCTTAAAGGAAATCCGCCAAAATGCTACTCCAGATAAGGTAATTCATTATCTCCAGATAGGAGGTGGGTGAAGTTATTTTCTTCTTGTACTTTTTGTATTTTCCATATTTTTGACAGTGGGTAATGTGTTGCATTTGTGTTTCCTAAATTCTCTATAGGTGATAATGTTCTGTATATGCAGGTTTTGAAACTCCAGACCACTTGTACAATGACAGTAACTTCAAGAAAAGACAAAATAGCTAGTTGAAGAGATTTAGCATCTCTCTGACTACAGGAACCAAAATGCTACATCCTGCTGGATTTTTTTAACTGTGGTGAAATAAACAGATAATATAAATCAGCCTTCATAGCCATTTTCAAGAGTACAGTTTAGTGGCATGAAGTACACTGACACAGCTCTGCACCCATCACCAGCAGCCAATCCCAGACTCTTTCCTTCTTTCAACTTCTAGAAATTTGGAACCCATTAAACAATAACTCCCTGTTCCCCTTCTCCCAGCCCCTGGCAGCCACCATTCTACTTTCTGTCACCATGAATTCTACTACTGTCGGTACTTCATGTAAGTGGTACCTCACCCACTATTTGTCTTTTTGTGACTGGCTTATTTCACTTAGACCAATGTCTTCTAATGTCTTTATCCATGTTATAGCATGTGTCAGCATTTCCTTCTTTTTAAAGGCTGAATAATATTCCATTGTCTGTATATACCACATTGTTTACCCATTTATAACCCAAGTGTTTGTTTCCACCCTTTGGCTATTGTGAATCATGTTGTTATGAAACCCCACACTCAATCCTTTGGGGTATATATTCAAAAGTGGAATTACTGGATCATATGGTAATTCTATGTTTAATTTTTTGAGGAACTTCCATACTATTTTCCTCAGTGCCTATATCATTTCACATTCCCATCAACAGTGAACAAGTCTTCCAGTTTCTTCACATCTTCGCCACAATTTTAAGTTTTGGTTTCTTTCTCTTTTTTTTCTTTTAAGTTTTATTTATCCATCTGACAGAGACAGCAAGAGAAAGGGAACACAAGCAGGGGAAGTGGGAAGGGGGAAGCAGGCTTCCCTCTGAGCAAGGAGCCCAATGTGGGGCTTGATCCCAGGGGCTTGATCTCGGGGATCATGACCTGAGCCAAAGGTAGATACTTAATGACTGAGCCACTCAAGTACCCCTAGTTTGGGTTTCTTGATAATAGCCATCATGATGGGTATGAGGTGTTATCTCCTGTGGCTTTGATTTGCATCTCCCTGATGATTAATGATGGAGCATCTTTTCATATGCTTATCGGTCATTGGTCACATTTCTTCTTCAGAAAAATATCTATTTTAGTACTTTATCCATTTCTTTTTGTGTGTATTTGTTGAGTTGTAGGCATTCTTTGTATATTCTAGATATTAATTCTTTGTCAGATACTTTATTTACAAAATGTTCTCCCACTTCATGGATTGTATTTTCACTCAGTTGATTATATTATACCACATTTTAAATTGAATATTTTCATGAGGAGTGGGGCATGGGGGAACCGATTTTTTTTCTCAGCCCAGCAGTTTATTCTGGCCACTGAATAGAAATGGCCTCAGTGTGTGTGACCAAATATTTAGAGGGCTAGATCTGATGCTTACCATTTTTGGTATAAAGAACTATAGCGGAAGTAAGGAAAGTCTCAGAGATGTTGACATATCCCTTTCTCTCTTAACCCCACACCCAAACAACATGGCAAGCCCTCTCAAAACTTCCTCCCCCAGGAACCATCCTGTTTTACCCATTGTTCTGCTGCCACCCCCATTCAGACTTTTATGATTCTGCTGTAAGATTTCCAAAGAGCTTGCTGCTGTTCAGAATGCTACTGTGAAAAATGCAGGCTACAAACTGAATGTTCTGGGTTCAAATAATTTTGAGAGATCTTTAAATAAATTTTTTATTGCAGGACTTCTCAGGACCTATATTATATTAAGGGTATTGCAGACCTTCAAGAAGAGATTTAATGGGCAAGTTTTTCAAGATTACTTAGATTACTTAGATGCTGAACTTATTTAGGGAGGTGGATGGAGAAAACACTACTAACTTTGAATAGAGCATGGAAAAATGCTGATATATAGCAAGAGTTTCCTAAATGGTCTCTCAGCCTCCAGTCTCATCGTCCCTCAACCTCCTGACCTTATCAGAGCTTCATTAATCTACCTAAGGCACCACCCAGGGGTATTTCCCATTGTACCAAAGAAAACACATCAAAGGCTATTGGAGCTCTAACCCAACTTACCCTCCTAGACTCTCTGCTGACTGTGTTTCAAACAAACCCTACACTTCCAACACACCAGACTGAACACCCTACCCAAAGACGGTGCTATCTTTCTCGCCTTCTGACAAAAGCCCCTCAGTGCCATCCCCTGTCAAAATCCTGCCATGCACTGGGCTCCACCTCTTGGCTTTTTTTCCTTTCTCCAGGCAGAGGGAATCTCTCCTTCATGTGGATTCCTCAAAACCTTCCAAGGCATCATCCCATCATAATCCATATGTTGCCTTATCCCTCCTACTGGATTTTATCTTGTTTTGGGAGAAGGCAATAACACCTTTCTCCAGCTTTGAGTTCTTTGTCTTTCCTAATATCTCCTTGGGGTATATTTCCTCTGTCTTCTAGAAAACTTTTTTTTAAGAATCACACAAGTAAGAAATGAATATATGCTTGCAAAGATCCAAACCTTCTCTCTCCAACTCCCTCTAATAGGAAATTTGCATTAATAGTCTACTGTATATATTCCAAACTCTTATTTATATTTAAATATATATATACTTTCTGAATATACTTCAGTTTGTTAAAACATAAATGAGATTACAGTATACCTACTATGGATCTGATGCGCTTTTCACTTTACAATGTATCTTAAAGACCTTCTCGTGTTGTTAGATACAGATCTAACGCATTCGTTTTAACGGTTTCATGATATTCCACTTCTGCATGTTCTATATTTACCATTCCTCTTGAAAATTTAGTTTGCTTATTTTTTCATAACTAAAATTAATGCTGTAGGGGCACCTGGTTGGCTTAGTGGGTTAAGCCTATGCCTTCGGCTCAGGTCATGATCTCAGGGTCCTGAGATCGAGACCTGCATCAGGCTCTCTGCTCAGCAGGAGGCCTGCTTCCCCCTCTCTCTCTGCCTGCCTCTCTGCCTACTTGTGATCTCTCTCTGTCAAATAAATAAATAAAATCTTTTAAAAAATTTTAAAAATAAAATTAATGCTGTAATTAACATCCTTCTACAAATATCTTTAAATGCATTATATGAGCAATCTGGTCTAGAAAATAAGGGTAGAACGTTGGACAAATGTTAAGAACGTATAAAATTTGGGTGCTGATGAATTGTCCGCTAAAAAGCCAGTACTAACAATAAGTAAGTGTTGAATAAATAAGTTTCAAATTATAATTCTTGAAAGGTCTTGTCTCTCTGGTCCAGTGCCCAGCACAAGACCACACACAAATAGTTAATGCACGTTCCTGTTCAGCAACAATGGTAACCAGTTTTACAAATTATCAGCTCAATATAGGATGGGTAGTAACTTAAAGTAAAATAATCTAAGGGTCTTAGCTGACTATGAGCTTAATCCAAGGCAAGGGGAAGCAGCATCTTTGAAAAACCAGATCTTTGGTTACATAAATAGAAGAATAATTTCTAGATCACAGAATCGAATAATAAACTCAGTTCAATAAGCATCTATCCCATAGGCTAGTACAAATCAGACTAGTTATTTTTCACTGGAGAGCACTGGCCATAAAACAGTCACTGACAACCTGGGGGTTACTCAGGCTGATGAAAGTTCTAATGCCATGTCACATGAAGCAGAGTAAAAAAAACTGATATATTTAACTTAGAGAAGAGAAAACCCAGGAGCACATGATACCCATCTTCAACAAATTGAAGGGCTGACATGAGGGAAGAGGAAGTAGACATGCTCTATGAACCAGCACTAATGGGTGGACTTGTCAAGCAGAGAGATTTCAACCTAGTGTGAGCTGACCACTTTCTAACCGCTTAGGTCATTCAACAATGAAATGAGCTGTCTCATGAGGTAATGAGGTTCCCATCACCGAGGAGGTTGCAGAAGAGGTATGGACTTTTAAGGACTTTGCAAAGGGTATCCTAAAGAGTAAGGCATCTCATGGTGTCCCATAAGTAGCTTCCTCGGGGCAAAGGAATGAGCTCCTGGTCTGTTTTCCCTGTATCCCAGCACCTCAATCAGTAGTACCCTGAACAATTCTCTCCTAACATTCTAACCCTGGAAGGGAGTGGTGGAGCACATGCCATCGAGTTGATAAGCTTGTGCTAGGATGTCAGCACTTGCAAATCCCTAAGGAGGAATGAAATATTTTTATAACAGGTCTTTGGGAAGAGGGCAATGTTTAATCCAAAAAGGGGGCTTAATAATCGTAAAGATTATAAGCACGGTGGCACTTTAGCAGTGGCCACATCTGAGGGCAAAGAAGTAAGGCCTGGCGCCCCTAAACCCTATCACAAAGGTGGCCTTCAGTTCCATTCCCTGTTGGGCAGGCTCTGGGGGGCCAAAGGGAGAAAGTGAACATCAACAGCCGCTGTATTGAGTGTTTGCAACCCCAGGCCCAGAAATAAAGGTGAATGGATTTTGCCTCGAGATGATCATACTCATCTTCCCCTTCCATCTTCTACTCCAAGACCCAAACCAAGGAACTGAGAGGACAAATGATTTCCCAGATTCTATTCACTTCCTACTTCTTTGGATTCGTGGCTGCCAGTCTCCTGAAACTGTGAGAACCCATGAGCCTCTCTCTTTCCAGGGTCCTTGCTGCTCTTGGGCTAGACTCAGGCCCTCCATCCCTTCCCCAGGTAGCTCTGCCCACTCCCTGAGGCTCCCACCCACCTCTCAGAGGCCCGTTCCAAGTATTATGGTGATGTCAGTGGTTTCTGGCTCCCTGCCTACAGCCCACGCTTTCCTCCACAACAAAAATGCTTCAATTCTTCTGCCCCCATCGCCTTTCAAGTTGTCGGTCCCCAGCTGGCCACAAAGGACTCTGTTCTCCTCCTGGTGTCTGTCTCCTCAGCACAGATTCAAGACTGCCCCGGGGCAATGGCGCTAGTTGGGGTTGGTGGGAATGGGTGGGGAAACACTCAGGGCTTTGCACATATCCTTAAGATTCACTGAATCTTAAGGAAACTGAGGCTCAGGGAGGAGAGGAGATTTGCTCAGGCTGATACAGGGTATGTGGCGGAGGTGAGACGAGAGCCCCGATCATCCCCCATGGCGTCCAGTCTTTCCCCTCCATGAACCTCTAAGAGGCAGCTCGGGCCAGAGCTGCTTGACTTGGATTTTACTTTATATGCTGTAAAAACAAAGCTCTCTCTCCTTGTCCTCCTTCTCGTCCTCCTCCATCTTTTCCTCCCTCTTTCCTTCTTGTCCCATTTTCTGGCTCTTGTCCTCCTTGCTCTGTCACTCATCTCCATCCCTCTTCCTGTTTTCCCCGCCTCAGCTTCTCTTCCCACCCTTCCTGTCCCTTCTCTTCCCTTCTCTTCTCTTCTCCGTACCCCTTTCCTTCTTCCATTTTGCCTCCTCCTCTCCGTCTGATAAAGACTAAAGAAGAGCTGCTTTCTCACCCAAGTTTAGTGCCCTCCCCAGGCTGGGGAGGGGACAGTAAGCAAGACCAGAGAAGGAGGTCTGAGGTCTCCACCCCCCTTGGTTAACTGGGTCACATTCCTCCAGGCTCCACTGTCTGACACTACAATCTGGGTAGTCCATCTATTTTCCTTGAAAGGGGTGTGATTTTTTTTCCTTGACTACATATAGAAGCAGTCATATCAAGTAGAGGAGGCATGCTTTGCTGTTGTTAATCGAACTGTCCCCCCAATTGAATTTGGGGGGACAGCGAAGAGAGCGACAACCAAGAGGGAGGGTGGAAGTCACCCGGAAAGGGAGCACTCACTGAAATGCCGATGGTATCTGATGAAGCAGGTCAGTGTGTTCTGCTTCAAACGTTGTTAACAATGAGAGAGGAGTAGGAGTGCAGGTTTTGCAACCAGATACCTGGATAATGTGTAATAAATAAGGAACACAGATGAGATGGCCTTTTATTATTTTTCTAATCTCTGCTGTCAGGTTTCACTTGTGAAATGGAAGAGAGACAAAGCAGACATATTTCTCTATGGGGTCTGCAGCCCGTCCCCTCAGGTGGGCCTGTGACTACTCCTCCCCTTGATGATTTACAATTTAGACCAGGATGGGCCACTGGGATGTTGACAGAATCTTCCTCAGACCCACAAGCTTGGGGCTCATGGAAAGAACACCTGAGCGGGAGTCAGGATATGGGAGAGGGGAGTTCCTTGTGCCATGTGGCCTCATCTTTCTGTAGAATCCTGAGTAAGCCATTTTATTTTCCAATGCCTTCATTCTCTCCTACCTGGGCTGAAGAAATTAAACTAGATAAGTACTTTTCTAATAGAACTCCATGCATCCCCAAGACTCACTACAAAAGTGTTTCCAGGCTTCTCCACACAGGAAAATGGTGTCTGCTAAACTGTGAGGGTTGAGACTTCCAGAGGCCAGCCCGTTGCTCTTATCTGTTTGATATATTCCCATTACGGGTAAGATTTAGTTTGGAAAAAGGAGTTCACCTAAAGTACGAAAATTGCTAAAGTAAATTATTCTTGTCTTCATACAAGGGCTGCAGAAAGGTGTCCAAATCAGGTCAATTAAGATTATCCTCTAGGAGAGAAAAGATAAGTCAGCCTAAAATGATCAGGCAGTCATCTCAAAGACACTGGCTCACTTTCAGACCTGTAACACTTAACTCTGACCTGACTGAACATATCCACAGGAAGGATGGGTTAGTCAGTCAGAAAGACCCATGACGCATGGAAGCACTGAAAATGGATGTTGGCGGTTGCCAGCCAAGCACTGCACAGGGTTCCTGAGCCCCCAGTCCTAATATGTGCACATGTGTCTGTGTGCGTGCGTGTGTCTGCATATCTGTGAATTCATGAGTCTATTTGTGATGGCTTTTCACTAGGGATGGTTCAGTAGAGCACACATGTCACTTACTCCTGAACCTGTGTCCATGGCAGACATTGCTAATCAACTGTCACTTTCCCACCAGGTCTAAAACTAGCTTTATACTTCTCAGCACTCCAGACAGCCCTTAACAATCAATAAGAGTTGCTGATGAAATGAAATCTATCTTTCATCCCTGTATTTAAACATTTGAATCATATAAGTAACTCCTTTTGTTTAGATCTCTGACTCACCAAGCAACCTTCCAATTATAACATAGTTTCCCATGGAGGCTACAGAAACCAAATGGACTTTTCAGAAGACAGGAGTGTCTAGTCTTCTTAATAGGTTGATTTTTCACGAGGTCAATACACAAGTTGCATTGATTCACTTATTGAAAAATTTTCCTCCTAAACAATTCATCTTTCAATATGATGATAAATTAAGTATCTTGATACTTTAAGGACTGGAAACCAACCCTGGACTCTGGCAGATCCACCAAGGTAATGTGCCTCAGTGGAGACATTTGGACCACCAGCCTTCTCCAGATAACTTACTCCTCCTCTCTGCTTAATGTAATAACCTTAGATCCTTTCAGATTACTGTGATGACTCCTAAAGTAACTCCAAACTGAGGATTTTATGACTTAGGAGATATTTGCCACTTGCAGAGTAAGTTGAGCTCAAAGAATAACAGAGTGTTTGCCTAGTATTCATGAGAATATGCCCAGCCAGCTTAATGAAAAAAGAATGGGGATGTGGAAGTCTCAACACAGACCCATGCCCCTACCACAGCCCTGTCTGTCAGACCATGCCCAAACTCTAAATCAGAATTCCTACACACCAATGACCACAGGTCATCTAAGCAGGAATGTCTTCTTTTCTTGCCTTGTTTCTGAGGTCATGTCAGAATCATCATGAGAAAACAAGAACTAAATGCTTACCAGGTGAGACCCTTTCAGAATATACCATATACAGACCAGAGAATGTCTTTCAATCAGTTTTCCCATCCACTTGTTTGTTGAGTCTGTTAATTGGAGAACCCACTCGGGCCCTGGTTGGCTCAGTCTCTCATGGAGGTGAGTGCTATAGGCACGCTCTGTACCCAGAGGACTTGAATAAAATGTTACACAATGTCACTCCTCTTCTTGGAAACCTAACTCAGACCTGGGTCCTGTCTATAGTGGGTTCCATATTTTTGCAAAGAAAGTCAGCTCCAAAGCATATATACTTCCTTTGCAGAAATGCCTAAATGTCTCAATATATCAGTCTTAGACTTGAACGATGAGACCGTGCTACTTGATATGAGCTGAACTGTGTGTCTCTACCCCCACCACCACCCCAAAAATTCATATGTTGAAGTTCTTCCTCACCCTCAGTCCCTCAGAATGCAGCTGTATTTGGAGATGGAGATGGTTAAGTTAAAAAGAGGCTATTAGAGTGGACGCCAATCCGACCTGACTGGTGTCCTTTTGAGAAGAAGACATTTGGACATAGAGAGATCAGTGTGCCAGGTGAGGACATAGGGAGAAGATAACAAAAAAAATGAAAACCACCAACCTTGATCTTGTACTTCTAACCTGCAGAACTTTGAGAAAGTGAATTTCTATTGTTTTAACCCCCTAATCTCTGGTACTTTGTTATTATGACAGTCCTAGCAAACTAAAAGACTATCTGCTTCTCTCTCTTGTTAAGATGTGTTATACCAACCCCATAGGAATTCTTAGCTGTCCACGTACCCAACTATGTCTATTGAATGCTCCAGACACTATATATTACTTTCAGATTTGGCTTTGCTCTTTAGGTCTAAAGATAATGAATTAAGGAACTTAAATTTTCTATTTAGATACCACTATTTTCTGCCCTGTCCCCTATAGACAAAAAGCCCTCTTAGAGAATGATGGGATGGGAATCTCGCACTTTATAGAAACCCAGCTCAATTTAGAATTAGAATTCATCTGCTTATCACACAGGGATCAGGAAGGTGGAACATTATTCCAAGCAAGGATTCTCAACAACAACAACAACAAAAAGTCACTGATTATTTTAAGAAAGGAAGTAAACATCTGGAGAACCTGGATGGCTCACGTGGCTAAGCTTCTAATTCATGACCTCAGCTCAGATCATGATCTCAGGGTCCTGGGGTCAAGCCCCCAGTCAGGCTCTGTGCTCAGCTCAGAGTCTGCTTGTCCCTCTCTCTCTGCTCCCCCTCCTCTCTCTCTTTCTAAGAAATAAATATAATCTTTTAAAAAAAGAAGTAAGCATCTGATATATATCAGAGACAGATAGCACCTTGAGATCATGGATCTAAATTTTGTCTTTGGGAACTAAAGGAGAGGACAGAGACCACATATTGTCTACTTTTGTATCCTTGAATTTCATACTTTCTGACTAGCATAGGATTTTGCAAATATGGTAAATTTTTAGATTTCAATGTAATAGATGAAAAGAACATGAACTCTAAGAGAGTTGGAGGAATGGCCTTGTCTATTACAAATGTGGATACAATGGTTATTTCAATCAAGCTCATAGGAGCACACCCACAGTGACATTCTGGAAGTAGAACCCAAATGCTTTTTTTGAAAATGGTATCTTGTGAATCTTCTTGGGGAATTTTTCTAGTCTCAGATTTCACCTGACTGAATTTGCCATGCAGCCCAGGTTTGTCTGAACATTGTCCATTCACAACACTGAGATCAAAGTAATCCTTTTTGGGACCTTCTTACACTGTTGGTGGGAATACAAACTGGTACAGTCACTCTGGAGAAGTTTGGAAGTTCCTTAAAAACTTATAAATAGAATTACCCTAGGGGGACCTAGGTGGCTCAGTAGTTAAGTGTCTGCCTTCGACTCAGGTCATGATCTCAGGGTCCTGAGATTGAGCCCCCCGCCCATCCCCCATACCAGCATGGGGCTCCCAGCTCAGTGCAAAGTCTTGCTTCTCACACTACCTCTGCCCCTCACCCCTGCTCATGCTCTATCTCCCTCTCTCAAATAAATAAGTAAGACCTTAAAAAAAGAAACAGAACTAACCTATGGTCCAGCAATTTTACTACTGGGTTATTTACCCAAAGAATAAAAAAATACAGATGTTTATAAAACATCTTAAATTATATATGGGCTATAACAAACTATGGAGAAAGCCCAATCATCCATTGACTGATGAATAGATCAAGATGTGGCATATATATATATATATATATATATATATATATATATATATTCCATTATATATATAACGGAATATTATTCCACCACTAAAAAGAATGAGTCTTGCCATTTGCAATGATGTAGATGGAACTAGAGTATTATGCTAAGTGAAATAAGTCAGTCAGAGAAAGAACAATACAATATGATTTCACTCATATGTGGAATTTAAAAAAGAAAACAGATGAACAGATGGGAAGGGGGAAAAGAAATAAAGGAGAGAGGGAAATAAGCCATAAGTGACTCTTAACTTACTGTCTTGTTTTCACATAGAATGTAAATACCATGAAAGCAAAGATCTTTCTTTTCTTCACTGATACACCTCAAACACCTAGAACAGTACCTGACATAATAGTAAATGCTCAATAAAACCTTTTGATAGACTGAATTGTGTTTCGCATAAACTAGATACTTATATTTTCCAAGACTAGGTTAAAATAAAGTCATGTTTTCCCATCAGTGATCAAAATATGGTTTTGTTCTTATGCTGTATGGAAATCTAGATGTAATAACTGTCTAGTTCTAAATCCCTTGCTAAGATTCTAATATTCTCTGAGAAAACTTCATGGTAAACAGTCCCCTAGTGGACAGGCAACACAAATGCACCTCATTTTATGGCCAGCGGCCCCAATGCTATCAATGCCAAAACCACCAACCAGTTCAGTCACACTAGTGAAAAGTTTAATAAATAGGTTAGTATCATAAGGCCAAAAAAAAATAGTTGACTACATTTTCCACCTTCTGACAGAAGAGGGTCTGGAGATTCTGCCTTATCGATCAAGAAGATGAGGACCGGAATTTTTGAAGGTTTTTGAGATCTTTGAAGATTGTACGGGCCAAAAACGTGTTAACACTTAAGCTGAGACACCCTGTTGACCACCAGGCTAGATGGGGACAGACTTCTAGGAGAGATAACAACCAGATTTTTTTGGCCGCACTACTCCCTGGTTAATTCCATGCCATCTAATTCCCAAACCGGATTGTTCTCCCCAGGCGTGTGTTATTAATTATGCCTAGCATGAAATTTCAGAATCCTCATCCCAGAGAAAAAGCAATTCTGAATGCAGTGATTCTTTTATGCCTTTATTCAATAAAACCTTTTGTGGAAGTGTGGAGGTAGGTTCTCTTGGAACAGAAAATCGTCTCTTGTAGGTATCTGACACAGTTAAAGTCATTGCATTTTTTTTCCCCCAGAATCCCTACCTGTCCTAATAAACAACTTCAGATACCCAAAGACAAGCCATAAAGGAGTCACCTATGGAGGAGCAAGAGAAAAAAGACCATTCAGCACTCCTCTACCCAGCTGGTTTCTTCTTACTTCATATGTTTTCCAAATTTTTCCATAAATTCTCTCCTTTCTCCTTATTTTCCTCTGTCTCTTCCTCTGGTCTTCCTTTCTTAAGGAGTCTTCACTAAGAAGTTACTGTCAAGCAGAAGTACACATAAAGTTCCTCTGGCCCTCAGGAACTCCTCATAGATACAAATACTCTCTACAAGGTGACAAATGTCAGGACAGAGATGGGTGCACAACATCTGAGAAGCACAGAGGAGAGAGGGGATGTGAATTATCTCTACCTAAGGAAGAAATGTTGTCAGAAAATGCTTCCCAGAGAAGGTGCTATTTGAGCTATGCTTTAGAGTAATGAGGCAGTTTGCCAGCCAGAAAAGAAATGAAAGGCACTTGATTTAAATGGTCTTCACAAAAAGTGACCGTTGAAATTGAGTTTTTCATAGGTTGACTCCATATGGCATCAAAGCAGCTGGTTAATGACGGGAGGGAGAAGTTAGCCAAAACAATTACTTGAACTTGGGCAGATTTTTTTTTTTTTAAGCATTGAACTGATTGTTTTTTCACAATGTTGACAGTTGGAGTCAAGTAGAATGGAAACATGACCTGTACAATCCAGCCAGACTCAGAAGGATTCTCTTGGCCCTCCCAACAGTACAATCAAATGGTGGAACATTCCACCGCCTGACTTCTGTTTCCTATATGACACATCTCCAGAGAAAGTGCAGAAGGATGAGCTCCAGGAAAGTGTGGTCTCCAGATCTGATAGCAGCTGTAGAGATCCAGGAGGGCTGGAGGTCCTTGGGACCTTCTTTCTTTCTCTGTGAAACAGATTCCAAGTCCAGAGCTGTGTTTGGAACCCAGGCAGGTTGACTCCAGAGTCTGAAGTCCTAGACATAACATCCATATATCCTTGAGTGCACTGTTTTGTCCAACAGGCAGGGAGCTCAAGATGGAAGATGCTTTGGTTTAGTCTCGTTCTTAAGAGGCTCATAGAATCTGAGAAGTGGAAATGACCTCCAACGTCTTTCTAAGTAGTGTTTTCATTTTACTCTGGGGAACCTGAGTTCCAGAGACTTGAAACAGGTCACACCAACTTAGCGACAAGGTCAAGACTAGAACAAAGTTATTTTTATTTCTAAGGAATAGAAACTTCCCTCCACATTCTCATGGCTTTTCTCATACTCCACTCTCATGAAGAACAAGGAGCAAATGAGATTGAGTGAAGGTGAAAGGCAATATGCAAAGATGATATTCCAGTGGTGTCAGGACATAAGGTAAAAACTCTGCTGTGGTCCACTCAGCTCTTGAAAATATCTCAATTAGACACCCCGCTGGCGGCCGGCAGACTCCCTCTCAATGTGTCAGTGTGGCCAATTTTCCCACCTAGCATTGGAAAGATGTGCTACTTCTTTAGCTGAGCATAACCAAGATATTCGCTTACGTCTTAGGGCTGTGCTGAATGAAAAACACACAGCCAGCTGGGTTCACTTCAGCTGTTGCAGGACTGGGAGCTGCAACCCCACTTCCCCTAACCACACAGGAACCACGTCGCCCTCCTACTTCTCTACACAGTTCCACTTTCTGCCCTAGTCAAATTTCACCTTTGCAAGATTTCCTGCAGAACCTCCATAGAGTCAGCCTTTCCCCTTTCTGTGGTCCTCATTACTCATACTTTTAGATTCTGTTTCTAGTACTTCGTCAGAGTATTTGAAAATATTTCCGTATAATCTGAGCAGGTAGAAAGTCATGTGTCTTTCCAAAGCAGCTTATGACACGGGAGCATAAAGGAAAGAGCACTGGGTCAGAGTCAGAAGACCCAGTTTCAAATGTGTGTGGTCAGAGTCTGGATAAAAAACCCATGACATATTCATTGACTATTCAAGAGAAGGAAACTGTATAGCAAAGGGTTAAGAGGAGCCACCAATGTCTGATGAAGCACTCTGGCCGGGCCACCGCTAGAAGGCTTATCAGCCCTGGGTCTAAAGGAATGAGAGGAGAAAAATGCTTCCCAGAATTAGAGAGAAGGCAGCCAACAGGAGCTGTGGTCTTGGGTGTACGAATGGAATCCTGGCCAATGTGGCTGGTAGGGAGCTTGTTGAGGGAATAAACACTCCAGGTTTGCTCTCCTTCATCCTCCTATCTCTTACCCTTGCCTCCCACTCAGTGACTACAAGGGGATGCCAGAAAGCAAGAGGGCTTGATCCCTGTAGCTCACACAACAAGGTGAAAAAGGAGGGGCAGGGACTCTTGAGGGACACATAAAGATGACCCTCCAGAAGATTTGAATTCAGTCCCTTTGGAAGAGTCTCCTTACTCTCCCATCCTCAGAATATCCATCAGTAACAATGAGTGGGCGGATTATTAGACCATCTCTGTGTTACCTCCCTGTACCACACTCAATGATGCTATGACTATAGATTAAAAAAAAAAATACTCACATGTTGATATTTTAGATTTCCAGAGGCAGATATTCTCAATAGACTAGGATATAGCAACTGCTGTAAAATATGTCTTTGAAAGTGTGTAGAATTAAAATCCATGTCTACGTAACATAATTCAGGGCTTAATAAATTTCTAAGAAAAACAAGCTGTTCCTATTCATCTTTCTTATTTTTAAAAAATGTTACTTTATGCAGCCCTGTTTATGTGTGTATACTGAAAATTATTTAGTTCTCTTTTATGGTGAGGCCTCTGCTTAGCCCTTGGTCTCTAAATGACCTCAGTTACCTTATCTGCCCTTTGTGGGGCTTCTTTTAATCATTTTTAAAGTATGTGTGTGTTTGTGTGTGTGTGTGTGTGTGTCTATATATATCTGTCAAAGCTTTCTGTTTTGCTGTAGGAGTTAGGAGGCAACCCTTTCCAAAAAGTATTAGTACCCAGAGATGGTGGAACTCTTAAGAGAGCCTAAGAAAACTTAATGTCTCAGTCCAAGGGTCCTTGGTGGATGGCCTAGTTCCGGAGATGGGGACCAATCATCACCGGCTGTTGGGTTTACTTGTTTCTCTCAGTCAATCTATACTGAGCATACCCCAGCCCTGTTCTTTGAACTGGGGAGCCGCTGTCAGCCAGACAAAGTCCCTGCTTCTAAAGGAAGTAGAATCATGGTGCTAAGACATGTACACACAAAACACATAGATGTGTAGAATACATTTATGTTTCAAGTGCAATGAAGAGCATCATGCAGGATAATGCGATAGAATAATGGGAGCAGGTGACAGGGTGGAGGGGACACCAAGATATACAAGCTTCAGAAGAGGTTGGCTTTGGGAAGCCCAGGTGACTCAGTCGTTAAGCATCTGACTTGGGCTCGGGTCATGACCCCAGGGACCTGGGATGAAGCCCTACGTCGGGCTCCCTGCTCTGCTCAGCAGGAAGCCTGTTTCTCCCTCTCCCACTCCCCGTGCTTGTGTTCCCTCTTCTCGCTGTGTCTCTCTCTGTTAAATAAATAAATAAGGGGAGGTTCACTTTTGATATGAAACTTATTTCAAATATTTTGTTCCGTTCTTTTGTTTTGTTTTGTTTTTTAGCATAAGTATAAAACTGTTCCCAAACTTCTTAGGAGAGATCTTAGGAGAGAGTTACTGAGAGAATCCAATCAGTGATGTCCATTTTAAAGGATGGGGAAATATAAGACTGAGAACTACAAAAGGTGAAGCATCTCAAGCTGAATAATTTATTACAATAACTTGAAAATATTCAGATAAAATGTCTCATAAGCATTTATTGTTGGACCCAGAGGCACCCTGGGGGGAGGGGTTAGGGCAAAGAAACCAAGGGGGAGACGTCTCTAAGGGAAAGGATGTTGAGGGAGAAAGAGGAGCAGAGAGGGAGCAGCTGGTTCCTGTGACCACCACACAAACCTGAAACTACACACATATTTTAAGTGTCAGGCAAAGCAGATTCCTGTGATATGGGATGAAAATTACAGTTAATTTATACAGAGAATACTGTTAGCTGTAGTTCAGAGATATTTGAGGTGTGCTTAAAATTATTTAAACAGTTTTGTTTTAGTATCAAAATGATTACAAGGGCGGGGATCAGAAAACATTTAATGAGGTTTGCAAAAGAAACACTCTTTTATAAAATAAAGTGTCAATCCACAAGTAGAATTTTGTCTGTTAGGTGGCAGTGAGATAAACGTTGAGGCCCACTCTGCTGTCTTTTTGTATTTTCAATTTAAGGAAATGGGCATTATTGATCAGATCTGGAGCTTCCATGATTCAGTGATGAAATAGCTCAAAAAGATGCTCAGAAAAGAGGTGGTAATTCCATATAATGCCACAGAACACAATCATGGCTTCAGATCTTTCAATGGCTCTTCTGAGCTAAGTTCCATGGTATTTGAACTTAAGTTTCCATCAGCACAAACCAAAGGTATAATGTTAAAAAAAAAAAAAATTGCTCCAGTATCTCAAAAGATTTGACATGAACTGGGTAAAACCTTTATGTCTCAGCCGTATGACAGTTTCAGCTAACCACAAAAATCAAAAAGCTGTCCCTATATTAGTAAGTTATTTTAGTTAAATTCCTGGAGATAACGTAAAAGTTCTTAAATTTGATGTCCTTCCAGGTTCAACAAGTGACCATCTAAACGGTTATACTTTCTGTGCTCTGAGCACAGTACACCAGTCCATAAGATGATTAGCATGTTGGCTGATAACTTTAATATTAACTGCAGAGATGGAAAATTCTACCTGTTCAAAGATATTTTTTTCTAGAAACTGATGACTAACTTCGTCAAAACTTCGATGAGGATTGATTCTAAAGGTAGACTCATATTGACTCTATGAATAACACATCTGATGATTTTCCAGTCTTGTAGGAAAGTTGTTCTTGTAAAAATATTTTTATATTCATATGATATGAATAGTCATTACAACAATTGGATGATTTACTCCAAGTGTGGTACAAGTAGTATTATATAAAGTCCAAGACATCTGAGACAGATGCCTTTTCTTAAAAGAAGACTAAAAATGTTTCAAAGAGCTCATGAATTTAAGAAAAGTAAAAAAAAAAAATTAAAGACTCAAATTCAAAACATTAGTTCAAAACATTTTACATGATGTTCTCTCTAAAAGGAGGGGCAAAACATATCACTGAAGACTCGGCTTTTCCAGTAGTATGCAAAAGTCATAAATAATTCTAAGTTTTCACTTTCACTTCGAACTAAAGAAATTGTGAAAGAGTATCACTAACAGCAGTTTTCACTATGGTTTATCGGCTGCTAACAGATGAGCTATGTAGAAACTACCCAAATCACAAAACTTTGAGAAAGTTTAAGTCTAAATAGGGTCTATCATCAAAACTAGATTTGCTGGGGAATAAATTATAAATAAAATCATCCAGAGGAGCCATAAATCCCTTTCAAAGTGCTGTTCCTTCTTTATCCTGCTATGATCTTTTTAATGAACACCATGTCCTTAAGTTATAGCTTAACGAGAACTTGCTAGCCTAACGGGCAAGGAGAAAGTATCTGCAAATGAGAAACTACTGAATATGCTGGAAGATTGATTTTGTCCTCTGTATATTAGTATTCTAATCTTATTTTCAAAGCAAAAAATCATCCTCTCTCCTGGGTACCCTCATGTTGGAGAGGCAAATTTCAGCAGGTAACCATTTTGGTGAACATGAAATGTTTTTAGGGAGCTCTGAACCTACCTAGTCTCTCTTAGAAATTCAATTAAATTAATTATCAGAGATATTCAAGAAAAGTAGGCAAAATACACAATTATTGAACAAGCTGAGGTCTTCAGAAAATGCAAATAAAATAATTTGCTATCACCATCTTCACTAGATAAATGAAAAATGTAAAAAAGCAAATGTATTAAATCATAACATAATATGTTTTAACTTACCAAATTATAATTCACTGGAAAAAAAATGTTCTCTGTACTTTTTTCCAACACAACAGTCAATGTTATTTTATTTTTTTAACTAACAGTTTTAAGTTTACAGAAAACTGAACAGGTAAAGAGAATCCTTGTATACTCTTCCCCACCTGTTCATAGTTTTCCCCTATTATGAACACCTGGCATTACTGTGGAACATTTGTTATAATCAATGAGTCAAAACTGATGGATTATTGTTAACTAAAATTTACACTTCAGAGTTCACTCCTTGTATTATATAGTTCTAAGGGTTTTATCATACATATTTTTACCAAATGTTCTATTTCCCTTTATCTAATTTTATTCTTTTATATGTAGAATAAAGATTCATAAACACGTACAGTGAAATATAATGCAATGTCTATATTTTGTAACACTTTTCACGTAAATAAATTCTAGGGGAAAAAGTCCTTGGTTTCTAGTTTTGGTTCAGAATTAAGAGAGCACTACAGATAGCATCAGAAAGAGCCTGAATAGTTCTGGGAAACGAAACTTCAGAATTTGCAGACAGGAACGACTTTGACCTTTGACGTTCAAAAGTTGGATTCGCAAGCAGCACTTTCCTGTACCCTATGGCACCTAAACCTTATCCTGTGTGACCAGAGGGCTGGCTGAGGGGACAGAAGGTGCATCAGGAGCACCATTCAGGTGGAGGTCCACATGAGCCTGCCCCAGGAACAGCCTTTCGTAGACCTAGCTTCATTCACCTCTGTATTCCCAATGCCTGGAAAGGAGCTTAGCATATTAGAGATGTGTGGCAAGAAATTCCAGAATAGATGAACAACATTTGTCTTCGGCAGCCTTACAGGTCCCTGATCCATGGCTTTTGGTCTTTCCCTCACACCCTGCCTTTGGCATCTTTGACTCACAGACTGACGTAAGATTGACCTCCCAACATTTTGGATCTGACATTTTCTTTTTCCTTTGCCACATTGGTTCATGAATACCTCTGTTTTCTAGTTTGTTGGTTTTTGTTGTGGTGGTGGTGGTGGTGGTGGTTTTTTTTTGTTTTGTTTTGTTTTGTTTTATTGTTTTGTTTTGTTTTGTTTTGTTTTGTTTTGTTTTAATGCTCTGTATTTCTCCAGGCAAGTGAAAAAAATCTGGCAGGGCCAAGTTATTTGGCTTCTGGTTCTAGCTCTGACAAAGGTAGTAAGTCTTGTAACCTCCCTGGGCTTCCCATGAAAATGTGTTGGGTGACCCAAGTGTGGGAAACGGGTGTGATATCTCCTGCTTGCTATGTAGGAATGTTAGCAGCTAAGGGGAGTCTTGCAGTAGTGAAAACCCATCCAATATTGTTTAAATGTAGCATTTCCCAACATTCTCTTGAGTATGGAGCCTTTCCTTTTCTACCTCACATAATATCTATTGACATATGTGGAATTAGAATTCCAGGGAACAGACACACTTTGGGAATTGCTGGAGTAGAGAGATCTGAACTCTGTTGGAGGACCTCACATTATCTGATTAAATTCATTTGCATTAACATGAAGGGTGAGGACAGCTCCTCACCAAGCCAATGGTATAAAAGTAAGAGAATGACAAGGTCTGAAAGCATTCTCTCAAAGGAAACTATCGTGTCCCTCTTTGCCAACTTCCTTTTGTGGGCCCTGTTTTATGACTCTGTCATTTATCAGCAGTTAATGAGACCAAGTGGAGTCAAAGCCTCCACCTTCCTTATGGGGGGAATCTAAGTTGGATTGAGGGTGGGGGGTGGGGACCCAGCTGCAGCATTTTATCTTTGGTGACAACAAGCAGTTGTGTTCCTTCTTGGGCAGTCACCGGGTTCATGAATAGTGCCACAGTCTTTTAAAGCCAGGACTGCTCTTTTGATCTACAAGTTCATGTGACTCCATCATGGGTAAGCCCTTCTGTCCCCTTCACTCCCTCCCCCTTCCTGTGTTTGTCTCTGCCCTTGCAAGGGTTTAGGCTCCCAGCCAGAAGGAAAGCAGTGAGTTGCCCAATTCAGAGAAATAAAGGAAAACATCCCCCTCCCCAATTTGATGGTCAATAGCTATAGGGAAGATATAATAAGCCTCTTCATTAAGCAAATGCAGCTTTTAGATAAGTGAAGAATTACAATCTAAAGCTATTCTTCAAAATTGTGACGGTTCCACATGGTCAGAGGCTGTCATGCTGCCATGGAGATGGAGTTTAAGTATAGAATTTGAGGGACTTTAGCCTACGTGGTTTTCTTCTTTCCAGTCCCACCTTGCAGTGTGGTATATATTGAAGAAAAAAAAAAAGTGAACTGTAAACTAAACGTAACTTCTGATGCAGAGAATTAAACAAAGAGCACAGATACTTTTTTAGTGTAATTTATTTTTATTTTTTGGGATCTATCCATTTTGAGTAATATTGACGTGTATCAGCCTTGCAAAGACTGCTGGGAAGACGCAGGCCTCCTGCCAGCCACAATAGGACAAGGGGTGGAGTGAGGAGCACTCTTATCATGGATGTCGCCTCTACCGAGTGGAACAAGAGACTTGGTGTTTTCTGACGAAAAACCTCTGTCTTCCTTCCTGTGACTGGACATTTACTTGGTTCTCTGCAGAGCAAAGCCCCACCCATAAGGAAAAGATGGCCAAGTACATCTCCTTCCCAATGACTCAACTCCCATTTTTAGGGCCACTCTGTAAGATTCAGGCATCATCTCCAGAAGATCCCAGCTAGTTACTTTCCACATATCCTGCCTCATTCCGCTCCATCCCTGCTGGCCTCCTTACTGCTGTTCAAATACTCCAGGCGTGCATCCAACTCTGGGTGTTTGCCTTTGCTGTTCCCTCCAACTGGGATGCTCTTGCCTGGATATCAACATGGTTCACCCTTTCCTCAATTACAAGTCTTTACTCAAACGGCATTTTGTCACTGAGGCTATCCCAACCACCTTATTTATAACAGCGGTTTTCCCAACCCAGCGGTTCCCAGCCTCTTGGTTTTAGTTTTTTTCTTTTCTCTATAACATTTACCACTATGTAATACATTTTTTTGCTTTTTTGCTTTTTTGCTTTATTCATGGTCTGCTATCCCCACTACAAGGACGATCCACAAGAATAAGGATTCTGTCTGTTCCATTTGCGGCTATAATCTCAGCAGTAAAATGTCTAGAATAGTGCCTGGCCATGGTAAACATTCATTGACTATTTGTTGAATGAATTAATGAATTTCCTAGCTAACTGCCACCTAAAGAGACCAATGTCTCAATGCCCTGAGACAAGAGACATTAGGACTAGTACATTTTGACTATTGGTGTACAGCTCCAAGAAGAGAATCTGAAATCAGAAGGCTCTGGGCACACGAATATCAGTGTTGAAGATACCAATTTCTCAAATCACAAGAATGATACCTAGTGGTGTTTAAAGCAGTTTCCTAAGACCTCTTCCTTACTGTCTGTAAGTTTCTTCTCATCACCTGAAAATCTTGACCATGTCTACTATTAACCATTAGCATCCCTGCTCTCCAAGCACAACCAGTGATGGATGATTCCACCAATAATGGGTCTTCCTTTGCTTAAACCCATCCATAGATGAAGAAGACTCCCAATATTCCCCATAAACTAGCAATTCCACCTCAAGTAGTGGCGCTTCTACTCTCTTCCAGCCTCCATATTAAGGCCACCTTCTAATTCTCTCTCTCCTTCTATATCCAACTAGTTGCCAGGCTATTTCCAAACTGACTCTTGCATCCTTTGCCTTTATCCCATTCTCATCACCATAGCCCTAACCTGGCCCTCATTAGCTCTTACCTCACTATGGCAACAGCTGCCCAACTGGTTTCCTATCTCTGGTTTCTCCCTCCTCCAACCCATGCTCTGTCCAGCTACCACAACAATATTCCCAAAGAACAAATGTAATGTCACTCTCACTATTCTTACAAAATGCCAATGTCTCCCCATCACCCTTGAGATGGGTCCTTTAATCTACCTTCCAGGCTTCCCGCCCACTAGCTCCCTAAATAAGCCTTCCACCAGAGCCTTGTCTCCTCATGTACCCAAGCACCTCTTGTCTCCCATATAAAATGTACACTCTTCACTCTTCATATCTTGGCTTTTTCCCTCCCCACACTGTCTACACCCTTCTAACCATATGCCCCCATTTCCTACCTGTGTCGGTCAAAATCTTATCCAAATATCCCTTAAAACTAACTTGTTGCTTTTGTTAAGTCAGTCAGAAGAGAGACTGGGAAAGCTCAAACTTTTCTTCCTCACAGATCTACTATGTCAGAAATTATCTTTCCTCTGTGTGTCTCCTACACATTTATCACACATTCCCTTGGTAAGAGTTACGAATCTCATATAAATCATTATTTCTCCAGCCCATCTTTGTGCACGGTCCTTGAGGGCACAGGCCTTTGTGCCTCTATTTTATTCCCAGAGCATTTACATGAGAGCTCCCTCATACCAGGTGCCCACACCCATTTTGGGCTACTAACTTTACATCTCACAGGTACTCCAAGCACCACTATAATCCTCCCAAGGTCATGTTTTTGATTATAACTGGTGAACAGTCACCCAAAAATATCTGCCCCTCCCGAATCCTTACAGTCATCAGGGCTCGCAGTTCTCAAGGTGGCCAGTTGTTATTCAAAGCCAAGTGAGTTAGAAGCCCAGGGTGGAAAATAAATGTTACACAACTTCCTCCAAGATGAATTTTAAAAAGGAAATCATCAGGGTGAGAAGAACAGAGACTTGATTGACCAGTTGAGGCTGTTGCACCAGGTGCATACACATCATTTCCCCGTCCAATGCCCTGTGGCACACACCTAGATAATCCTGGATGCCTCGTTTCAGGGGTAGGCAATCTGGGGGGATATAAAACGAATCTGAAATTAGAGACACTGTATGAGAGAATAAGAAGGAACAATGAAAGAGGAGAAAGAAGGAAGAATTTAGTTTCACCTTGCCTGGCAAAAACGTTGGGAGGGAAAACAGGCAGAAGATTCCTGTAATATGGCAGTGTGGGGGCTCTACTGTCAAGTTTCTTTCTAACTCTTCACTGTTGTCTGTGATTTCTAGCTGTTTGGTGCGTCGCCTGCTTCGCCAGCAGGACAGCCTTTCCACATTTCCCAGCTCACATGTCTTCTCTTGTCTTAGCTGTGAACTCTCAGAAGCAGCAGTACGTTCCTTCAGTACTGAGCACAGCATCTAGTACGTAGTGAGCACGAAGGAGAGGCATGTTGATGATGACAAAGTAAAGCCGGGTTTCTAAAACTTCAGCTCTGAGCATGCTGACATTGTGCCTTTTGTCCTGGCCATGGACACCCACCCATGCAATTACTTATTTCTTTGAACTGGTTCATGCTTTTTTTTTTTTTTTAATTTAACAGATAGAGATCACAAGTAGGCAGAGAGGCAAGAAGAGAGAGAGGGGGAAGCAGGCTCCCTGCTCAGCAGAGAGCCCGATGCAGGGCTCGATCCCAGGACTCTGGGACCATGACCTGAGCTGAAGGCAGAGGCCCAACCCACTGAGCCACCCAGGTGCCCCTGATTCATGCTTTTTAAGAATATTTTGTGCCATTCTTTGCATGTATCTTTGCACAGTCATGTCTGGGCAATCATGCACATCATGGATTTATGAGCAGGTTATATTTTTCCTAACACGTATTAAAATAAGTAGGTAGCTGCTAAACAGTATTCATCCAGGTACCACCTAAATCAGGACACCTATGGTAGGCAGATGATTCTTTTTAGGGAAACACAGATTAGGATTTCTTCCCTAAAACTGCCACATGATCACGTGTATCAATTCTGTACTTCTGGTCTTTCAGTAGAAATCTTGCACACACTCACCAATGCTACCTTTAGAAGAAAATTAAAGGGGTGCCTGGGTGGCTCAGTGGGTTAAAGCCTCTGCCTTCGGCTCAGGTCATGATTCCAGGGTCCTGGAATCTGGGTGGCTCAGTGGGTTAAAGCTTCTGCCTTTGGCTCAGGTCATGATTCCAGGGTCCTGGGATCAAGCCCCGCACCGGGCTCTCTGCTCTGCAGGGAGCCTGCTTCCCTTCCTCTCTCTGCCTATTTATGATCTCGTCTGTCAAATAAATAACAAATAAAATCTTTAAAAAAAAAAAAAAGAAAATTAAAGCTCTGTGTTTAAATTTTCTGGTGTACCAGTTCATTTGTGGAGCACAATTTGTAACAGAGAAAGAGGGGTTACTTTATTATCATCCCAGCTACTGTAGTTGGGTCGATTTTGATTTTAAGAAGGTGTGTGACCATTTTAGCAATCAGTGCTGAGGATTTTCTCAAATCCTGACTTTTCTCTCTTATTCAGCCCTTCATCCCGGTGTCTTCCCCAAATCTGGATAGTCTACCTGGAAAACGACTCCTAAAAACTCTCCAGAAGAGAAATAGGTGAAATGGCAAGCAGATAACTCACAAAGGAAGAAATGCAATTAATTAGTAGAGTATGGGAAAATATGCAACCATACTAAACATCAAATGAATGCAGGTTAAAATGACATATAATGTGTCATATGAAACCTTTAAAATAGGAGGGATTTTTTTTTTTTTAAGATTTATTTGTTTGACAGACAGAGATCACAAGTAGGCAGAGAGGAGGCAAAGAGAGGAGGAAGCAGGCTCCCTGCTGAGCAGAGAGCCCAATGTGGGGCTCGATCCCAGGACCCTGAGATCATGACCTGAGCCCAAGGCAGAGGCTTTAACCCACTGAGCCACCCAGGCACTCCTAGCAGGGATTTTTTTAAAATAATGCTCAGTGCAAGTGAGGGTGGGCTGTGGTTGATATTCTCATACTTTGTATGAGGCTATATGATGACAATATAGTAAATATGTGAACTAGTAAAACATTTCTGACACACAATCTGGCAATGTCAATCAAGGGTTCACAATTGCCATGAGGCCTTCGATCCAATGGTAACCCTTTTCCTAGAAACTCAGTCTACGGAAATAGCTCTACATGGAAATGTGATGCAGGTGAAAACATTTGTTACTATGTTATGTGTTCTAGTGAAAACTGAGGATGAAGACAAGGAGTACAATCAGTGGTCTATAATCACTCAGTGGATAATCACGTAGCCATTAAAGTTATATTTATGAAAACACCCTATGACACACCAGTATGCTTTGGGTAAAATGAGATATAACATTTTATGGATGATCATGATAAATATGTAAAACCATATGTCTGTCAGGCGGCAAGGAAATGCCCTCGTTCCCCATGGGGCAGGCGTGCGGGACGGCCAAGTGCATGAACTCTGGCATCAGATTGTCTATGTTTGCAGCTTGACTCTGCTGCTTCACAGTTTTGTGACCTTGGGCAAGTTGCTTAACTTCTCTAAGAAGTGTCTGGTTTTTCCCATCTGTAAAAGGTAATAGCTATCTCACCATGTTGTTGTGAGGATTAGGGGAGATAATTTATGGAAAACACACAGCACAGGGCTGGCACGTGGTGGCATTGACTAACGAGTCATTCATACCGCAAATGTTTCTCCATCATTGACTGTTTGAAGGACACCTGCTCTCCTGGGGAAATATCATCTTTTTTCTGTTCTCTGTAATATGCTCCTATCATCTTTATAAGGGATAAAAAAGCTCCACACTACGGATATGATAATTTATAGGTTTTCCTCACCTACCAGTTCCAAATCAAGGCTTTGATCATGTCATGCCTTTACTTCTGCATTTTCCCTGGGCCCTTCATTGATGACAAGATAAAGTCCAACATCTTTACTTAGGGATTTGCAAAACTGGCCCCAACCTACCCTTAATGGGCCATTTCTTGCCATTTTCTCCCTGCACTCTCTGTTTCAAGCACTCTACCTTCCCCATCCCAAATCTGCATGGGACAGCCACTGCCAGAGTCCTTGATTTGTGCACCGGGACACAGCAATTGACAAATCCTAGCCTCCCTTCAAATAGTGATTCTCTGATCACACTCTCAGGGATGCAGATTCGGAAGTCTGGGGTGGGGCCTGGGAACCCCATTGTATCTCAGGGCCATCTGAGACACATGTCATTCTCTTCTCTGCCTGTTAGGCCTGTTCTGTCTGGTGGACATTTCTGCATTCTGCCAAATACAGCTGAAAGGTGGTCTCCAGTCTCCGTACATCTGTGGTCTTTTACCTAAACTTCTACTAAGGCCTGTCATTTCCTTGTGCTTTCTTTGCTTAATTACTTCTTAATTACTTAATTACTTCTCCATCTCCCCCACTGCTTGATGAGCTCCTAGATGTGGCTTTAGACACATTCTATAACCTTCTGTGCTTCAGTGTCTCATCTCATAGTAGTACCTAGCTTATGGAGTTGTTGTGACAAGTATATGAACTAAAACTTATACAGTCTTTAGCATTACATTTGGTAGTGGTAACTGCTCAATAGACAGTAACTACCATAATTAGATTTCTAAACTCTAACATGGATGGATTCAACGCACACTTGAAATTGTAAGTTTTGCTCTTCTTTTTTTTTCTGTGAACATGTCCTAAAATTTTCTTTAGTAATCTCAGTCTTTGCTTGACTCCAAACTTAGGGACCTAACTTACTACCTATCTAATCGGCTTCAATTCCACAAGACTTTGAAAAACCCACAGCCAGTGGGGTTGTAATTCTAGCCAGGGTTGTCTACTTTAAGGCCCATGTGAGTAACCACTGTGCTATCCTAGCATTTAGGCAGGAAAGCTCATGATGAGTGTACTGGGATCTAGGCACAGGACAACACAATTTATGTGTTGGAGATATATTTGAAATCTAAAAAAAAAAAAAAAGAGAGAGAGAGAATGCAAGAGAGTTATCTTTGTAGGGGAGAAGACAGTAAGCATCCCTGAAATGATAGGATGAAGAGAGACATTGGAAAAAGATTGATAACAAAAGTGCCATCTATTCAAAACTGCTAGCATCTTGCATGAAAAGACGTCACTTACCTTGTACCCCTTTGAGGAAACTGAGGCATAAATCTGTTCTCAGTGTTGAGAGCCTATTAGTGGTCAAGGGTAGAGCTCAGTATGTTACATAAATCACCTCATTACATATCCATTTGCAGTCACTATTTTTCTGGATTTACTGAGGGGAAACTAAATAGTTGTATTATTAGGAATGACAAAACTGGACTCATACCCAGTTCTGAGACAGCTCCAAAGCCCTCGAGTTTTATGTCTTACCCTACTGCTTCCTCATTGCTCCTAATGATGCCTCTTGGAGTGGATGGGTGTTTTGTAGCTTAGAGATTAATAGCAAATATTTATCCAAAGCCGGTTTCCAGTTCAAGCTCTGTATCCACCAAAGCCTGAGAAGAGGCAATGACTCACATGACCTCCTGTTGAAGTCCTAACCCCCAGGTTTTCAGAATGTGACTTTATTGGAAATACGGCCATTGTAGATGTGAGTAGTCAAGCTAAGGTAAGGTCATAGTGGAATAAGGTGGACCCCTAATTCAATATGCCTGCTGTCCTTAGAAGAGAAGAAGAAATACTGAGGAGACACGTGAGAGGAAGTGACATGGGAGCTACAGCTGCAAGCCAAGGAGCAAGGAGCACCCAGGATGGACAGCCATCACCAGGAGCTGGGAGGAGGAGAGGAGGGTTCTCTCCTACAGACTTGAGAAGGAGCATGAACTGATGCGTCTTGATTTCCGACTTCTAGCCTCCAGAAAACTGTGAGACAACAAATATCATCTGTTGTTTGAAGTCCAGTTTGGGGAACTTTGGTATAGCAGCCCTAAAAACTGAAGAAACGAATACGTATACCCCCCACCTCCCCAGTGTTGGAGGGGAGCGTTCTTTTTCCCCCATGAAAATACACAGAGGACGTCTTTTGTGGGTTTTTACCACGTTAGCCCCTGGGAGCTGAGCTGTCTGTTGTCCCTGGGGTTACAACAATGACATGGTGGCAGACACCACTGATTTTTTCCTCAACAGCCATACTTTCCCATTTTTGCCAAGAGACCCCTGTTTTGCTTGGGTGTTAACCGCACATCGTTCATGGAGCCTTTTAGCTCTCTAACCACATGGACTCTGTGTACTTGGAAGAATGCCCTGAATGGATCCATCAAACTGGATTAGCGTCTTACAGCCCATTTTGTTAGGGACACTATTCTGGAGCTCAGTAATCTGCCAGGTTTTACCATTCCACATGTTAAGACCAAATGGGGCTTCTGCATTCTGCCTTGCCAGACTACAGGGATGGAGTGAATGATTCATCCACCAACTCAAAAAATGAATAGGTTTCGTGGCTTGCGTGGCCCAATTACCAGCACTTACTAACAGATCCCAATAATACTATCACTGGCAAGCCCACAGAGGTGTAGGTAGTCCTCTTCCTGTGCAGCTTCTCCTCACCTTCCCTCCAAATAAACTAGTGAACTAGTGGATAGGCACATTTTTAAATGTTCCTTCTTATTCAAATTGAACTTGGTAATTTTATTTTTTAACATCTTTTTTTTTTTTAACATACCGTATGATTCCACTTACATAAAGTTCAAAAACAGGCAAAAGAATCTGTGATCTTGGAGGCAAGGGGAAAGGATCCCTCTGGTGAGGAGGGAGGGAGAGAGAGTGGGAGGGGGCATGAGGGAGATTCAGGGGTGCTGGTAGTGTCTTTCTGGAGCTGGGTACTGGTCACACAGGTGTGTTCATTTTATAACACTTGTGATTTGTATACTTTCCTGAATCTATGTTGCATTTCAATGATTTTTTTTAAAAAAGATCATATGTTGGCTCCCACGACTTCTCATGTCTTTTCTTTGATAGTATTGTTCCCAATCAAGTTCATCCTCCAATAGCACATCTTGGAAGGTTGAATCAACAGAGGATCCCAAATGAAGCAGAAGCAGGTGGTAACCGAGGCCCCATCACTAGATGTTACCCCCGATCTGGGCTGTCTCTTCCACTAAGTCACTGCTTTCCAAGAAGCAAGGGCCACTTCCCTAATTCACTTTTTTAAGAGATTTTTTTTCTCTAGTTGTATTTCTAGAAAATGTTCTTGTTAGAGATCTCCTTATTTCATTGAGATGATGATGAAAGGCCTGTTTCACCATGAGCTAGGTTCTTTAAATATGTAGCTTATATCATACATAATGTCTGCTCTCCCTAATCACACCTTTCTTGCCTTTAGTTGAATTTATTAAACTGATCATGTACATGAGCAAGGGCATTGCTTTCAAACTGAGCACAAAGCAAATGACTGCTTCTCCATCTGTTCACCTGTCCCTATGCATTGGCTTTAAGGGATGTTTCCCTAATACATCTAAAGCAGTCCTGGAGCACCTGGGTGGCTCAGTGGGTTAAGCCGCTGCTTTCAGCTTGGGTCATGATCCCAGGGTCCTTGGATGGAGTCCTGCATCTGGCTCCCTGCTCAGCGGGGAGTCTGCTTCATCCTCTCTCTCTCTCTGCCTGCCTCTCCACCTACTTGTGATCTCTGTCTGTCAAGTAAATTAATAAAATCTTAAAAGAAAAAAAAAATTTTAAATAACAAAGTAGTCATGAATAAACAAAATACAGTTTTCAGAACAATTGTTCATTACACTTTACATCCCATGACACTTCCATCTTAGTTCGAGAAAAAAACAAAAACAAAAATGAACAAAAACCCTTAAGAAATGCATCTGCTGACCAGTTTGTACTTATGCTGAATGTCACTTGTCTCACCTGTGACAACCAGGACATATAAAATATTGACATAACAAATTTGCAAAATCTCATCGAAGTCCTTCGGTTTCTTTGGAGACGTTTGGTTAGAGTTCAAAAAGAGCAAAAGTTTCTGTTTCCCATAGAGGACCTCTTCTGTAAAGAAAGCTTCATTCCTTTGGCAAACATTTACTCATTACTTATAGCAGGCTAAATCCATGGCTGCTTTTAAAAATACATTATCACTCAGAGTTTTTTAAATGTATTGAGGGTGGGGAAGAATCCTAAAAAAATGTATTGAGGTTAGGGAAGAATCCTAAAAAATGTATTGAGGGTGGGGAAGAATCCTAAAAAAAAAAAAAAAAAAAAAAAAAAAATAGTGACAAGTACCAAAATAGAGGAACTGAAGTCCCAACCCTGAAGAAGGTTAGCATTGACTTTCAGTCTATGGGTGGGATCAAAAGGTGGAGATGGGAAGAGGGCCGGTCATTCCAGGCAAAGCAGGCACGCTTAGGAAATGCAAAAAAGTAAAGCAGGACAGAGCAGGGAAATGAAGGAATGCAACCATTAAACAATGTGACCAGAGCTTTGGGTGGAAGAAGGCATTTGGAGTTAACGCAGTCCTGGGAAAGGGGTGGAAGCCTGATTTTGGACAGTTTGAATTGAAGGCTTGAAAAGATCTCTGAAGCCAGCAGGAATGAAGAAGTACTGTTACTGGTCTCTGTGTGTGGATTTGCCACTTAAACTATTTTTTAAAGTAGACATGGAGCCTAACACGGGGCTTAAACTCACAACTCAGATCAAGACCTGAGCTGAGATCAACAGTCAAACGCTTAACTAACTGAGCCACCCGGGTGCCCCACTCTTTTAACCATTTCTAAGTATACTGTTCACTGTTCTTTTGTGTCTGTCTTATTTCACTTAGCATAGTTTCATCTATGTGTCAGAATTTCCTTCCTTTTTAAGGTTGAATAACAATCAATATGTATATATCACATTTTGTTTGTCTATTTATAACCCAAGTGTCAAGGGACACTTTGGTTGCTTCTGCTTCTTGGCAACTGTGAATGATGCTGCTGTGAACATGAGTGTATGAATATATGTTTGAGTCCCTGTTTTCAGGTCTTTGGAGTCTATATCTGGAAGTGGAGTGCTGGATCCTATGGCAATTCCGTTTAATTTTTTGAAGTCTCCGTATTATTTTCCATAGAGACCACACCACTTTACATTCCCACCAGCAATGTACAAGAGATCCAATGTCTCCATATCCTCTCCAACACTTATTTTATTTTTTAAATAAATAGCCATCCCAATAGGAGTGAATCTATTTGATTGGTATTCCCCTAAAGACTGGTAATATTGAGTAGTTTCTGTGTGCTCATTGGCCCTCTGTATATCTTCTTTGGAAAAATGTCTACTTGAATCCTTTGCCTAGTTTTAAATTGGATTATTTGTTTTAATATTATTGAGGTGTAAGAATTATTTATTTATTGTAGATGTCAATCTTTTATCAAATCTATGATTTTTAAATATTTTCTCCCATTCGGTGGGCTGTCTTTTTCAGTCTGTTGATAATGTCCTTTGATGCACAAAGGTCTTTAATTTTGATAAACTTCAACTTACTTAATTTTTTTTTTTTTTTTTTACCTATGCTTTTGGTGTCAATATCCAAGAAGTCATTGACAAATTCAGTGAATTTTCCTTTATTACTTCTTCTGAGAGTTTAATAGTTGGAGCTCTTACATTCAGGACTTTGATCCATTTTTACCTGATTTTTTAAATGGCATAAAATAAGGGTCCAACTTCATTTTCTAAGGGTGGATATCCAGTTTTCCCCAACATCATTTGTTGAAAAGACTGTATTTTTCCTATTGAATGATCTTGGTCCCCTTGCTGAAAATCATTTGACCATATATGCAAAAGCTATTTCTGGACTCTCTATTCTGTTTCATGGTCTGTATGTCTTTCTTTATGATGGTACCATACTATTTTAATTGCTGTAGCTTTGTAGCACATTTTGAAATCAGGAAATGTGACACCTTCAATTTTGTTGTTCTTTTTCCAGATTGTTTTGACTATTCAGGATTCCTTGAGATTCTATATGAATTTGAGGAGAGATTTTCCTATTTCTGCCAAAGCACTACTGAGATTTGGATAGGAATTGCACTGAATCTGTGGGTCACTTTGGATGGTATGAACATCTTAGCCATATTAAGGCTTCCAAACTACAAAAACAGTGTATCTTTCCATTGATTTGTATATCGGACTTTACATTTTTTAAGTGACATTTTACTTTTAGTTAACACTTTCATTCTGTGCTTGTAACTTGAGACAAATGGTGTTATAAAATGTCACGTAGGGGCGCCTGGGTGGCTCAGTGAGTTAAAGCCTATGCCTTCAGCTCAGGTCATGATCTCAGGGTCCTGGGATCAAGCCCCGCATCAGGCTCTCTGCTCAGCAGGGAGCCTGCTTCCTCCTCTCTCTATGCCTGCCTCTCTGCCTATTTGTGATCTCTGTCAAATAAATAAAATCTTAAAAAAAAAAAAGTAATGCAACAGATGCGTAATAAGTGACTGTTGCTGAATAAAAAACAACAGTTTCATAAACTAAGCTCACCAATGCTCACATTTATAACACACACCTAACTGTACTCACATAAGATTGAGAGGCTGGTCATTCTCCTCTCCCATTCAGAAAATCCCTTTCTTCCCACAGTTTCTCCTCTGCAGTACCCATCTCAAGCCTCCATTACGGAATCTACCCTCTCATACAAGGAGGTTATGTTTTTAAAGTCTAGTTTATTGAGCCATAATCTCTTAGAGTAACATGCACCATTTAAAAATGCACAGTTTGATGAGTTTCGATAAATGTTTACAGTCATTCAAACTCAAGAGCCAGGCTTTGGAGAGTGGACTTGAGGATGCCTCTATTCATCACACACAGAAAAAAATGGTTTGCTATTTGGCAGTTCCTCAAAAAAATTAGACATAAAATTACCATATGTCCCATCAATTCTACTTCTAAGTATAGACCCCCAAAATTGAAAGCAGGGACTCAAATAGATATTTGTACACCAAAGTTCATAGCAGTATAAGTCACAATAGCAAAGGGTAGAAATAACTCAAATGTCCATATACAGATGAATAGCTAAACAAAATGAGGTATATATGTACAATGCAATATCCTCAGCCATAAAAAAGAATGAAGTTCTGAAACAGGCTACAACATAGATGAAACTTGGAAACAACATGCTAAGTGAAAAGAATCAGATACAAAAGGACAAATATTACATTATCATTTATACGAGACACCTAGAAGAAGTACTATCAAGATAGAAAGTAGAATAGAAAATACTAGAGAAAAACAAATACTGTGTGATCTCAAGTACCTTTAAAATCTCAAAAAAAAAAATCTTTCTCTTAGAAACAGAGAGTGGACTGGTGGTTACCAGGGCGGGGGGGTGGGGGGGGCAAAGCAACAGGAGGGGAAATGGATGAAAGCAGCCAAAGGAACAGACTTCTAGGTAGAAGATAAATAAATTCTGGGGATGTAAGGGTGACATTACATAGGTAATAGTTAACAATCCTGTATCATGTATTTTCAAGTTTCAAGAGAGTAGATCTTAAAAGTTCATACACACACACACACACACAATTGTCACTGTCTGAAGTGATGGATGTTACCTAATCTTATTGTGGTAATTATTTCCCAATATATACATATCAAATCATTAGGATGTACACATTAAACTTACACAATGTTGCATGTCAATTATATCTCCAGATGGGGAAAAAAAAAAGAAAGAAAGCACTAGGGATTGAGGGGAGAGGCAATGGAGAATTACAGCTTAACGGTGATGGCAGAGTATCTGTCTCCAGTGATGAAAATGCTCTGGAAATGGATAGTGGTGATGGTATCACGACACTGGGAACATACTTAATGCTACCGGATTGTACACTTAGAGAAGGTTAAAATGCTAAACTCCACATTATATATCACCAATTTTTACACTTAATTTTTTTTAAGTGGATGAGCCTCACTTCTAAGGGACACAAGTGACTCCACACGCTCTGGCCAGATACATGACATATATACAACCACAAGGATAAACAAAGTATCATAAAAATGTAAGATAAATAGAAACAGATCACAGGGCTGGGAGTTGGGAGAAGACTCGGGAAAGTGAAAGAAGCTAAAGGCAGGCTCATCAGAGAGGAAGTTACTGCAATGGTCCTAGCCTGGCCCAAGTTACAATATTGGCAGAAGGAAAGAGAAGATAGCACAGACATAAGAGGCGGGGAGAACTCAGGGGATAAATGAATTTGGCACAAGGCAGAAGGGCAAGTGGAAAGGTCAGGCCAGGGCCACATTGTGACTCTCGTGGGCCCTCAGTACTTTTGCCTTGAAAGATTGTTTCCTCTGTTTAAAAACAACAACAACAACAACAACAACAACAAACATTAAATTATATTTTACACCTGCATTGTTATAAGGATGAATTTATCAGTAGTATGGATTAAATATTTTTGTCCTTAAAGTACATTTTTTTCCTTCTGATTTTAAGAGATCAGAACTTTTTTATGGGCCCCTAAACAACCCTTGGGGCTGCCCCTTCCGAGCATTCTGGAGTAGGCGGCCCTGGGCCAGCCCTGGATGAGGAACTGTCTCCTACCTGAGACTTTCCACCCTCCCTCTCCTTCCCCGTGGCCCTCCCTGTCTGACTGACTGTCCCGAGAACTAAGGACTTCATTACTGCAAACATGTGATGGGGCAGAACAAGGCATTCAGAGACTACGGGCTCAGGGTGGGGGTTACAGCTGTGGACCCCAGAATCAGAACACTTTGTGTCAGAATCACAGGTCCCCTGCATGGCTGTGTGAAATGGGACGACTCACTTAAACTTTCTGAGCCACCGTTTCTGTCTGTGAAATGCGGGTGAGAATTCTACACACCACCGCGGTCTTAGGAGGCTTAAGTGTGGCCCGAACACAACCACCTCAGCAAGCTGTCTGATGCGCGGCTGGCAAGTGCTGGCAAAACTCATTTCTCCTGCCACCTGGCACTCACCCATCACCTCTTCTGACTTGGTAGAAACAGGCACAGTGATTTGGGGCTTGTGATGAGGAAGAGAAGGGAAGTCATAAGGACACCTGGAGAGGGGAACACTAAAGGGGTGACGGAGTCCAGAGAGGAATGGCGGGACCGTGAACCACGTCACACTTTTGCGCAGGAGAAGCCCAATGAGCTTATTGTCTTCCATTCACACTGCCTACAGCGTTACCACTTCTGAGCACATGGCAGCTCAAGTCACCCCCTACAGACATCCTCGTGATGCCCCCCAGTCTCATTTCCCTGTGTCCCCTTCTCCTTCTCCCCTCACCCCCCTCCACTCTAGACTTCCATTCCTCACACCGCCTTGCTCTTCTGGTGGACACGTTTTCTTGGCCCGGGGTGCCTTTTTGGGTGAACTTATCCTGCAGGACCCAGCCCCACCGTATCCACCTTCTGCAACTACCTAGGCAAAATGAATCCTCCCTCTCCCGCACTCCCACAGTGCGCATATCACTGCACTTATCATATCACTGTGCTTGATAATCGTTTGTTTCCATCTCGGCCCAGCTGGAAGGTGTGTCCCAGAAGGGGAGGGCTGCTGGGCCCTCCCTCACAGGCTAGCTCCACGCTAGCTTCCCACCCCAGCCGCTGCCCCGCCCCCCCACATGCTGGCAGCCCATGAATGGGAAAAGAAAGGCTTCTGCATGTTTATTTGCTTTTGAAATCTCCCTTCTCACACCTGTTCCAACACAGGACACTGGATTATGCAGCACATTAAAGATTCAACACTTAGCAAGTCACAATGAGGCATGAAGTAGCAAGAAACTCCCAGAACTGTTTCCAAGATGGGAAAGTATCAGGGGGATTCATTTCACGATTGTACCGGAGTCTCCAGGTGTTTGTGAAAGAATGGGAGGTGGAGGGAGTCACTGGTAACCCCAAAGGCTGAGGATTCATCAATACAATCAATACAATACAATTACCCAAGTGGGTAATATAGGATAAGGCGCTAGACAGGGCCCCCAACTTTGGCCTCCCCTCCTGGTACATTTCTCGCCAATTTCCCTACCCTCTCCCCAGATAGCACTGGCCTCCTCTTCTCCATCAGGGTCATTCCCTCACTTCCCTAGTTTCCCCTGACCCTGAGCTCATTCAGATGAAAATACTGGGGTTGGGAAGTATTTGTCCCTGGTCCCTAGTAACGGCCCTCCCAACTGATTCACGGAACTGCCTTCTTTTTGTGAGAAAGGCAAACCACCAGATCCCTGACATCCACTTTGGTGGTATGTGCTGGGTTGTGCCAACAAGGCAAACTCCAATGCTACTGATTCGCTCAGAATTGATCTTTTACCCCCAGGTGACTCCTCCGTCCCCTGGAGCCTGTGGCAGCAGCTCTGTGCTCCTGAAATGAAACCCCTAAACAGCCCCCGCTTTACTCATCTGTTTCCAGGAACACCCTCCCCTCTACCTGCCCCCCCCATCCCGTTCTCACTGCCGCCACCCTGGCACAGAACCTTGGTTCCCTGGTCCCCCAGGCTCCAGCCACAATCCCCTTTTCCTCTTTCCAGCCATTCTGCACTTTGCCCCTGAAGAAACTCCCCCGTGGGGCCGCCCTGCAGGAGGCCATGTACTTGACATTGAACAACAGGCAAAACTGATCCAGGAAATGCAAGTCAAAGGCAGCGGGGACTTGTGTGTGTGGAGAGGGAGTTGGTGCTCTCCAGGGGGCTCAAAATGTTCTACGTTTTAACCAGTATGGTTTTTACATGTGTCAACATTCATGGAGCCTTACACTTCAGATCTGTGCCCTTGATATGTGTTAAGCCTCAGTAAGAAAGTAATATAAATGAAGTAGGGTAAGTCTGCCTTTGTTTGGCAAACATCTTTGGAGTGCCACGGAGTGGTGGGGTTTCAGGACCAAACACCACCCCTGTTACTCATGCTTCCCTCTGCCTGCCTTCCAGACTCCCTCCCTGTTCTTCCAGAGGAACATAAGTAAACTAGGAGCTCATGGGCCAGATCCATCCCTCTGTCCCTGGAGGTCCCTCTGAAAGCTCCTGGACTTCACTCCCACCACCGCTTTCTCATACTCCCCGTCCCACTGGCTGGAATCCCACTGCAGGCCCCAAGCAGAATTCAACCCCCAAGTGAAGCTTCCTCAGCAGGAGGCCTCTCTGCAACCCTGCATTTCTTGGCGCATCTCCTGGTGCCTCGTTTTTTGGAAGTTCTGTTTCTCCTGCCTGACCTTTCCTAGTGGACACCTGCTCCTTGAGGCGAGAGCCCCAACTCTGATTCACCTGTGCGGCACAAACACTTTCCTGGGCTGACCGAAGAGGAGAACACCTTAAACAGCTTCCCGGGGCTCCCAGCCTGACCTCATGCCTCATGATCTCATTGATCTCATGCCTCGTGGTGGAAGGGCACTCAGGTTAAGCAGCAGCTTTCTTTACCATTTACCATGACCCACCTGTTCCGTGACCAACTGCTCTACCCACTAGCAAGAGGGGTTTGACTGCAATGGCTCCTTGAGATACTCCTTGCTCCAAGCCATCTCCAGCGACCTCATCAGAAAAAAAAAAAAAAACAAAAAACAGAAAAGGCAGGGGAAGGAGGGAAGGAGGGAGAAGGACAGGAAAGGGTTAAATGCGCCCACCAGTAAGTCTCCTTCTGGGGATATCATCTGTTGATTTCCCCTATGGTCTGTATAGGAGTCACTTCTGTATCCAGAGGAAAGAGCCTTAAAACTTCTGTCTCAGAGGAGGGAGCAGCCCCAGTGTGCAGGTGTCACTCGAATTGGGCACTGAAACCCAGAATGCTGTCAGCTTTGAATTTGTACTTCCACCTAAAACATCACTTCAAAATGTGACTTTGGGTATTAGTTTACCTATACGTATGTTGCACAAAGTATGGATTAATAAATCTATTGATTATGTGCCAAGGCGGGGCCCTGTGCTAAGGGCAACAGAGGATGCAAAAATTAGAATTCACCGTTCCTGTCTCCCACAGGGTTTAAAAGTAGTTTGGCATATGTATGGGATGTTCACTGGAGCACTATTTATAACAAGAGAAAATTAGAAACAACCTAAATATCCATCATGAGGCGAAGAGACAAATAAAACGCAGTGCACTGGCTTCATAGAGTACAATAGAGTAATTTAATGGAACTAACTAGGAATTGTACACGCTGGTGTTAATGGATCTCAAAAATATACTGCGTGAAAAACTTGGATTGTAGAGTGATGCATATTGTACAATACCATTTATGCAAACACACATAATGAAAACAATACTCTACATAATCCATGAATTCATAATATGTCTGCATATAGAAGTATATTTTTTGAGTGGTTAAGAAGGGCACAGAGCAGGTGTCTCTCTGAGAGAGGGGAAGACACAGGATGGCTCTAGACCCTGCTTTTTCTGTAATGACTCTCATTTTTTTAAAGTAATTAGGAAGGCATGGCCTAAATCCACAAGAAGCTAAGTAATGAGTTCATCGATAACCGAGACAACAATGCGAGCAACACCATGAGGCAGAATGGATTTATTGCCCAATGATCAGCATCTGCAATCAGGGCCAGTTTAGAAGAGGAAGAACCCGCTAGGTGTCTGGAGCCCTGAGAAGGAGCTAGGGAGTTAGCACTTCCTTGGAAGTCTTTGGGAAAGGGAATGCAGCGACAAAGGTGGAGTTTTGTAAAGATTCATCTGGCCACAGGCGTGCAATATAAACATTTGCATAATGAAGTATGTGGGGTTTTTTCCCTCATCCTTGTCAGGCCCTGGGAAACTGAAGAAGACAGTATTACATAAACTAAGCTTTGAGAGGAAATCAGGTTAGGAAATGAAGGATGCTTTGGTAGAAACCTTGAGCCAAATGAGCGAGTGATCAGTGACCCTCAGGGGAACCTGGGGGCCAGCAAAGTTTACTCATGAATCTCCCTCATTGGGTTGTGAGCCCCTCAGGGGCTGGGGCTGTGATGTTTTCCTTCCTAAAGTCCCAGCGCATGGAAGAGTGCATGATGTTGAGGTAACAGGAGACATAATGAAAGGGAAGGAAGGGACGGGATGGAAAGGAAGGAAGGGAAATTGCAGAAAGGTCAAAGAGGACAAGGACTCAGATGAGGTTTGTTGCTTGAAAGGCTAACTCTTTAGATCTGTGGCACATCTGTCTCCTTCTCCATTTTCCTCTCCCAGACCCTTCCCTTGGAGTATGACCTTGACTTGCTTCTTGCCAACTCCCACCTCCGCTCCATGGCTGAACCCCTAACGCCCTGGGGTTCTTCTCTAAGATGGGAGTGGGGAGTGGCTGTCAACTCTTAGGGAGGTCCAGTATGTTGAGGTCAGAAGAAGATAAAATAAAAAAAATCACTTGGAGAGTTGAGCTAGGAAGATCCTCATAGAATTTGGGTGCGGGGGAAGCGATACATATTGCTGATTTGGGCAGGGGGTATTCTAACCTAAGGCAGAGGTGATATGAATCTACAGAAAAGGGGATCGGGCAGGTAGAAGGACTGGGGCCAGATTATAAAAAATTGGGTGAGGAGCTGATTCACGCAGAAGTTTTCAAATGTGGGGCTCAGAATGCCAGGATTCCACAGACAACCTCCAGGGGTTTCCCAAACAATGAGGCTGGTTGTGCCAAGGAGAGAAGATTAAATCTGCCAGAGGGACCTGTTCATCTATTATCTGTCTTACATCAGAACCTGAGTTTTGAGTAAGATTTCACTTGAAGGAAGGAGATAGGGATGGGGAGGGGTGGGGAGAGAGAGATCATTGTAACTAAAACATTTGAAAGAGCATTTAGTTATCCAGTTCATTTGCCCTCTCTTGCTCATAAAATGAGATTTTATATAATAAGTATTCTAGGTAAAAAAAAAAAAAAAAAAGTCTTTCAGTGTGTGTTAGTGTTGGGTTAGACTCAGGAGAACTGAACCAAAAGACAAATTCATTTGGAATCATTGCCTACTCCCTCTCCTTCTCAGGATAGGGATCACTTCCAGAATGTCAAAGCTAAGAGATTCCAAGCCCAATATATGGGAAGCAAGGAGGTGTAGATGATCAGGGACTGGTTCTTGTTAATAATCACTCACCTGCTCTCTCAGGCATTTCTCAGGAGCTCTGCTACCCTTACACACGTAATCTTATTAACTGTCTCCACAGGCTGTGAAGTAGACCCGATCGCCATCCCTGCCGAGGCTCAGAGAGGTAGGGAGACTTACCCAGTGTCACACCAGATGGCAAGGGGCAGAGCTGGGCTTTGAATCCAGGCAGCCTGATGCTGAAGTCCTGACGCTGAAGTCCGAGACTTCAGCCGGTCTAGGACTACCTCCCAAAGACAATGCCCTGAGTGGGAATGGATGTGGCAAGGTGCAATCACCTGCTGCAAAGGTCCTTGCGAAGAGAGAGCAACACTTCCACCTCTGAGAGGGCCCCCTGGGACACAGTCCTCCACAGGAAATTCCAGGAACCCTCTCTCTGTTGGGGCAGCTGCCTCCTTGGGCCCTTGGGTGGACTGACCACACCCAGAAGGTTCATTCTCTTCTGGATGCCACATCCTTGGAGAGCTTTAAGGGATCTTAACATTTAATCACTAAACAGGAGGATGACAGACCTGGCCAAGCATCAGGAGAAGAGAAGAGAAGCATTTAATTTTCAAAAAGAGAGGAGTAGAAGGGCAGGCAAGAGCTCTCTCAAACATTCAGAAAGCTTTCTCGAGGAAGAGTGACCAAACTAGTTTTGTACAGCTCTGGGTGACAAAGCTAGGATCAAGGGGGAAGTAAGACAGAGACGAATTTCAAATCAAGAATACAACTTATTTTCTTTAACTCTGTTTGAAAATAAAGTTGGCCACACTGGAGATAGGGAGCTCTCCGGAGGTAGGGAAGCAATCACACAAAGACCGAGAATCAGGAATCTTGATTGTTGAGAAAGAACTTAAACGTTGAGGAGAAGGTTCAATGACTACTGAAGCCTCTTCTGACATGAAGATTCCACAGGTTCATAATTAGGATGTTTCTTTTCCTTTTCAAAACTTCTCACTGAGCCAAAGATCTAAGAATGAACTCAGGGGGCATTCCAGCCACTGAAAGTATATTATCTTATAAATTCCTATATTCCTCATGTCTGTGCAGAGGGGGCCCCGCCTATGGCAAAGGTCTGTGCATCTGTCATCAGGGGTTACATTTTTCACACTATTAGTATGAGTCAGAATAAATACCATCTCCATTTGGGAGACAGTCCTCGACAGAAGAGAATTGGCCTCCTTGATGAGGAATATATGTCAGGCACTGATAATAGGGAAATCCTTTTGAGCCGAGCCCCAGAACCTGAGCAGTCATAATGAGACCGATTTAATGAGCCTCCTGTTCTACAATATTAATTACAATCCTGTCACAGAAGGCAGCCAGCTCAAAATAAAATAGGTAAAATGCACAAGAATTGGATCACATTCAGAATCTTTTTCCCAGATACAAATAGGCTTGCAGTCCTGTACATATGTCTATAGCAAGTGAATGGATTTAACGCCTTCTTGAAGCTGTTTGGAAGAAATACTTCTGGAGTTGCTCTAAACAGTAGAAATGCTTCTGAACTTTGGGCTTCTCTCTCAGGATGCAACTACCCCAAATCTACCTTGTGAGCCTGATCAGTCCCAACTTGTTGCTACCTTGGAAAGAAAACTTAAAGGGAGCAGCAGAGGCCTTTCTTATCAAGCAGGTAGGCATCCTTCCAAGCCTTTATTTGGTCGAGTCTCACAAATCTTTTGTCTTAAAGAAAAGGAATTTGAGGGCACCTTGGGTGGCTCAGTCAGGTATCTGACTCTTGATTTCGGCTTGGGTCATGATGTCAGGGTTGTGAGGTCGAGCCCCATGTTGTGCTCCAAGCTGGGCATGAAGCTGACAGGTTGCCCTTTAAAAGTAGCTGAGCGGCGCTAAGCGGCTTGTTGAAGGGCACACAGCCAGTTTGGCAGAGCCAGGATTCATACCCAGGTTGACTGATTCCAGGGCCAAGATACTTATTATAAGGCCATGCTGTGCCCTGTGTTTGCAGGCTCGTTCACTCAGCAAATATTAATTGAGCACCTCCTATGTGCCAGGCACTGTGCCAGGTGCTGCGCAGAGACAAATAAGACACAAGCCCTGTCAGAGCTGTTGGGCAATTCCAGCAGATCTTAGCAAACCATCCCTCTTCCTGGGGCTCTGCTTCTGGAAATGGTAAAGTATAACCAGAGCCCTAATGAGGGGGCAAGAGTTAGGGAATGGGGGACAGGTGCTAGCAGACAGCAGGTGACAGTGGAGTCCTTGAGATCGAAGTGGCAGGAGCATGGATACTGTGCAAATGTTGAGGTTTTCTGTGATAGAGAAAGGCGAGACCATCCTGAGAGGAAGAAGATGGAAGGAGGCAGAACTTGAGGCAGACCCTTGAAACTAGACACGGTGAAGGAAGATAGACAATGTGTATGATACATGCTCTAAGTCCGTTGAAATGTTCTCCTGTGGACATAACCCTCTCTCGCTGTAACTCCAACCCATGGAAATTTGCCTCATGGACAAAGGACTGACTCCAGGGGGTTCATCGCTGGTCAGTCAAAGAGGCCACCATGGTTTTCTTCTCTTTTCTAGGTTGGTGAGATAATTTTTTTTTAAGATTTTATTTATTTACTTGAGAGAGAGAGCACAAGCAGGGGCAGAGAGAGAAGCAGACTCCCCAGTGAGCAGACTTCCACATTGATCAATGTGGGGCTTGATCCCAGGACCAAAGGCAGATGCTTAACCTCAGATGTCCCAGTGGGTGAGATCTTGATGATGCAGAGAGGCTGGACGAGGCTGATAAAGAAGGCATGGGGGAGGACAAACATGGAATTCTAAGCCTCCACTCGAGCAGGCTGCGGTCACCCAAATCTGACACAGGACCCCAGAAACAGTGGAAGCAAAGCCTATGTCCACACATGCTGAAGATCCAGAGGCATGTAAACTCACACTGACCCTGGCCCCAGATCCCACTGACTTGTGAACCCATGAAAGAGTCAGTGCTCACCCCCACACCCTACTCCCACTGCACAGGCAGCCCGACAGGGACCACCAGGCTCGCCCCATGTCAAGACTCCTGTCTCTCAAGAGCTTCTCTAATTTCAGCATGTGTTGGAATCAACTGCAGGGCTGGTTGAACCACAGATTCTAGGCCCCCTCCAGAGCTTCAGATTCAACAGGGACAGTGCCAAGAATTGCTTTTCGAACAAGTTCCTGGGTGATGCTGATGATGGGCGTCCCGCACTTTGAGAAATGCTGCTCTGTGGCAGGAGGCGAGTTGCACCTCTCCAGGAAGACCTGCCCCAGCATGCCAGCCCCTCCGGCTTCTCTCCCCAGTCTTGAGCACATTTAAGTTAATGTATACTGCAAAAATAAACCCACTGCCTCGAGAAAGAGCTAGGAAGGCAATAGAATATCAGAGAATTCAGTTAGCTCAGAGCCCTGTGCAGGGTATAAGAGATGGGAACTATGATGAACAGGGAAATTTATACCCCAGTAAAAGTGGACAACTCACTGGGCTCCAGCCAGACTTGGCTGGGTGCGACTGCAAGCCCAACATAGCCAGATCTTCTTGCTCTCAAGAGAAAGCAGAAATCCCAACTTTTATATAAAATATCCCCCCAAGTTTTCAAAGTCGCTTCAGGGTTTTTAAAGACACAGTAGGATGGGTGAGATAACCTTTTAGAGCTTTAATGAGGGTGGCTTGGGCTTGTAGTAAAATGTTCCAGGGATGTGTTCTGGCCTCTCAGACGGAGGAAGATTAGAAACATGTCTGTGGGGGCACCTGGGTGGCTCAGTCATTAAGTGTCTGCCTTTGGCTCAGGTCACAATCCCAGGGTCCTGGGACTGACCCCCGTGTTGGGCTCCCTGCTGTTGGGGAAGTCTGCTTCTCCCTCTCCCACTTCCCTTGCTTGCATTCCTGCTCTCACTATCCCTTTCTCTGTCAAATAAATTTTTAAAATCCTAAAGGAAGGAAGGAAGGAAGGAAAAGAAAGAAGGACAGGAAAAGAAGGAAGGAAGGTAGGAAGGAAGGAGGAAAGATGTCTATGAGAGCCACCCAGTCCTGTTATATTCTTTCCAAAACCCATCACCCCCCAGTCTAATCATGAGAAAGTCAACCCACAAACCCAGACTCGGGGACATTCTGGAGATACCTAACTAGCATTCCTCAAGATTCTCAAGGTCATAAAAATTAAAGAAAGCCTAAGAGGCTGGAACAGACCAGAGGTGACTAGAGAGTCTGTACTGGATCCTGAAGCAAAAGGAGGGCATTAGTGGAAAAACTGAAAAAACAAAACAACAACAACAAAAACCCTGGAGTTTCATGTATAGCAACATACCAATAATAGGTTCTTAGTCTTGGCAAGTGTACTATGCTAATATGAAATAGTGGAACCTGAACGAAGGCTACACAAGAACCCTCTGTTCCAGCTTTGTCTATAAATCTATAATTATTCTCAAATTTAAAAATACATTTAAAAATAATTAATTCTTAAAAACTACAACGAAGAAAAAATATGGTCTGTGAGCTACTGGGTTTCAGCCTTTTATTTAAAAAAATAGTAATAATAAAGTATTCTATTTTGTAGAATCCTAGATGTGCTATTTGTGATCTTGGGCTTTAAACTTCCTGGTTTATGCAGGCAAAGCTGGAGTTCCAGCAAGTTTAAGTCACTTCTGTGAGATGTCACAATGAAGGGAGATAATCTCCATGTCTACCTCCCTGTCCTCACCTCCTACTGTCCTCTCTTGACTTCAGGTATAAAAACACCTTACTTCCTCTACCAGATTATAAGCAATGTGAGAGCACCGTTCATGCATTTTTTTTTTAAGAAAGATTTTATTCATTTATTTGACAGAGATCACAAGTAGGCAGAGAGGCAGGCAGAGAGAGAGGGGGAAGCAGGCTCCCTGCCCAGCAGAGAGCCCGATGTGGGACTCGATCCTAGAACCCTGGGATCATGACCTGAGCAGAAGGCAGAGGCCTTAACCCACTGAGCCACCCAGGCACCCGGTTCATGCATTTTTAGTATTTGTAACTTAGCATCTCTCATATAAGGAGTATTTAATAAATAGTCCTATTTCGGGGGACACTCGGGTGGCTTAGTCGTTAAACGTCTGCCTTGGGCTCAGGTCATGATCCTGGTGTCCTGGGATTGACTCCCGCATCGGGCTCCCTGCTCGGCAGGAAGCCTGCTTCTCCCTCTCCCACTCCCCCTGCTTATGTTCCTCTCTCGCTGTCTCTCTCTGTCAAATGAATAAATAAAATCTTTTTTTTTTTTAAGTCCTATTTTAGTTAATACATGGAAGAGGAATGGTTTTTTAACTCTTGTATCTCCCTCACTATATTCAGGAAATGGCTGTCTAAGGATTAACTGTGTGAATCACTTAAGGACTCTGGGGCGCAGTTTCTTCTCTGTAAAATGAGAGCTTGGACTAGGTCCTTTCCACCACAAGATATGGTCCAGAGGAGTCCACTAGGAATGCAAACTCCTGGGCCCCAGTCCATAGCAACTGAACTAGTATCTGCATCTTAACAAGATTCCCTGAGGTGATTTCTATGCATTAAAATTTGAGAAGGACTGGACTAGTTCAAATCTTCATGGGCATCAAAATGGGGGTGCTTAAACATGCAGGTATATATGCCCCAGGACAGATCAACAAAACGAGAATCTCTGAGCATGGAAGCTGGGTGTCAGCATTTCTAGTGAGTTCCCCGAGGCTTCACTTTAAGAAACACTAGGGATGTCAAGCATGTACTCACACTCTACTGAAGGCTGTTCGGGAGAGCAAAGGATGATGGAGGATGAGGCTACCAGAGGGCATGAGTAAGCGCTCAGTCTTTGAGACAAACCTGACTTCAAATCTGGATCTGCCTCTTATGACTATAGCCTTGGTCTAATTGCTTCAATTGCTTAACCTCTTTAAGCAACTTATTTTATACAAATAAATAAATACTTGTGTGTGCACATATAATATATATATATATGTGATATTTGTTAATAAATATGCCATACAGACATACACTTGTATATTACATACTATATGCACACAGCCTCATGGAGCTTTGGGCTAACCCATATAAGGAAACAGTAACTTCAAAAGTTGAATGAAAGGTACGTGGGTATTAATTTTATTACTTGCCTTGTAATTACACATATATAGTATATAATCTTTTGAGTGTATTATCTATTTCACAATGAAAAAGGGTAATACAACCTAAATGAGGTTAATCACTAAAATGTGTCATCTCATTATCTCCCCAGCTCATCCGTGTTGCCATCTTGGAAAGTGAGGTCATGACCCACTGGGAAGTTGGCTGAGAACTTGACTCTGTGGAGGTGTCAGCCAGATGTTCTGTGAAGCTAAGGGCATATCATTCTTCCTGGAGCTCGTGGGGGCCAAACTTGAAGAGACATGAGGGGACCCCACTCAACTAAGAAAGAACTTTATTCATGCTTTGTGGGGACCTGCATCAGCAATCCTATCCCTGCCAGCACCATCACTACAGACACACTGAATTCCTGGAAACCAGTAGGCAGGCTCAGAAACAGGACTCCGGGGAAGTTCAGAATGACTCATTTTCCCATTTTCCCCCTTCCACTTCAACATTCCTCAGCTGAAGCTTTCCAACAACTGAAATAAGTTATTCATGCTCTTTGCTAGGGTCCATTACTGTCTTCAACCGTCTCCCCCTTTTCCAGGGAGATACCTTTTAGTGTGTTGAGTGGTAAGTGTGGGGCAGGTGGGCTGCCGGTGGACAGCCAGCATTTGACCCTGACAGTCAAGGTCATAGGCCTTTTTCTGGGCCTCAGCTTCTTTCTCTTCTTTCTCAGCTTCTTTCTCCCTTCTTCCCAGCAGAAGGGTCAGGTGATCTCTCAAGCTTTTTGAAGCTTTAATACTTGATGGTTTGGGCCATGTGTTTGGGCCTCTCACGGGGAAGGAAGGAATCAACATTTTCAAATCACATCACCCCACTGATTTCTTATGTTTTTCCTGCCTTGTTTCTTATAAGATATTTTTATGTAGAAAATAAATAGGGCAGGTATTTAGTTGTGTTTAGCCAAGTAAATAATAAAAATAGCTAATATGTAATACAATCACCACTCAAAGTACTTGACAATATATTGATTCAACTGAGGAAGACACCATCATTATCATTATCCCCAACTTACAGATAGGTAACTGAGGCATGGAGCAATTACATGGTTTGTCCAGGGTGACACAACTTGTATGTGGCAAAGCCAAGATCATGAATCCAAGTAGTTTAGGGCTGGAATCCATGCTGTGCTTCACTGCCTTCAGACTGATGGTTTCCAGATATGTGCCTGAGAAACTGGCCTTTCTCTGAGGAGGTAAAGCCAGGAGATCTCATTTTATGAAGCTTGGAAACTACTAAGCATCCAGAAGTTTGAAGCCTTTCTTTAGAATTGTTTTTGTCCCAGATTCTAAAAATGATCCTCTGATTTTTGCCAGCAAAGGTATCCAAAGGTTTGTCTTAAAAGTTCTTTATCAGTCACTTCTTAACGGAGCAGCTGTGGAATGGTTTTGAAACACAGGACACATCAAGGCAGTAGAGAGCCCACTTAACCGAAGTGGGAAAGCAGGCTTCATCCACCCCGACCCAAGAAGTGGTGCACCTTGGAGAAGGGACTTCACCTCTCTGGACATCAGATTTCTCACTTGCAACATAAAGTAAAGACAGTGGACTCTGGAGGTCCTTTGCCTCTTTAAAAGAGACTGTGAGTCTCTGTTCTTCCCCCAGCTACACAAGTTGTTGGCGATGAAGAGATAAGGCAAATGACAAGCAAGTTTCAACGGTGTTCTGAAAGCAGACACCAGACATGTAAATTCAGATCCCAGGAATGTGAGAGAAAGCTCTGGCATGGGCTTCCTATTTGAATGAGCAACTAATCAATGCAGAAACACCAGATAATTAAAAGCCACGTATTCATTTCCAGACTTTGCTCATCACAGACTCATCCTTCAAGCTACCTCTTTTTACTAAAGTTCATCCCAGGTGCAGAAACCATAGACAAGAAGGGATCTTTCCCCACCACAAATTCTCTTCACCTTCTCCTTTTCACATTTGATGACAGAAACAAAACCTTTCAAATATTCCACACAAAATATTTGAGACTTCCAAAGTTTGTGAATCATAACATATCATCAGTCTGTCCAAAACATGACAAATAGATTAGAAGCTCCTTTGTTATATACCTCAGCATCTGATGAAGCACAGACACTCGACAAATATTTGTTGATTAATAACAAATGTGTTGATGCAAAGTTCTGACTGTTACCAATGAAAAATCAGGCTCCTTCCTATATATGCTGATTATACCTCAGTTAATCGAATACTCCATTCATCATCAGACCCGCCATGGAGCCCTCCTCAACGCTGACCTCAGAAACTAAGATTTTACTAGAACATACGATGCCCAGACTGCCCTCCCATGCATGTCACTGAGAAATGGGTGAGAGATATCCATTGCACACACACCAACACTGGAAGTCCCTAAAGCTTGGGAAACCCTGAGCTTGGGACCTGATGAGGGTTTGGTGGATTATTCCCCAGCCCTCTCACCCATTTGGTTTTGTAAACTCCAGAGGTTGAGCCAAAGGTGTTGGTGAGTAAGTGAAAGTGCCTGGGGAAGGGGAGGAAGGGCAGGATTGTTAGTGAATCTAAGAAGTCACAGTACAGCGGCCACAGCTACTTTCTCTTAAGAACCCAGTGTTCTCACTTTGAGGGACATTGGATCTCAATGACAATGCCATCTGACCTGGGAAAAGCCTGCCTTGTTCAAGCCAAGGAACTTGAATCAATTATCTTAGACTGTGTCTTTGCAATCAGAACCCTGCGGCAGAGTAGCCTGAGGGTCTTTTCTATAAGACCTTTCCTTGAACAGGTGGCTAATGTCCACAGCAGGCATGAACCATGAGTTAATTTGAGATTCGGTTCTGGTGCAATCTATGTTCAATTATCCAGGCAGATCATTGGTTAGTCTAAAGAAACTCTGTGCTTAGTTTTCAATGGCACTATCTGAAGTGACCTTGGATCCCTATAAGGATTTGAGGAAGCTGATCTTTACCCTTTGAGAGTTTAAGCACTTATGACTTACTCCAAGCAACTATTAGCCTTACAAAGAAGATGGGGCTTCTCTCGTTTCTAACTGGAAATGACACTAAGCCAAGGCTTGGAGAGTCTAGTCCTGGAATTTCAATTCTGATGAACAGAGAATGCATATGGCCATTGGCTAAGTTTTCACCCTCAGCTGAGTATTCTTCCTCTCTTAGAAAGACTCCCAGTAACTGTCGTAATTCCACCTATTCTTGTATAGTTCTTTTCAATGTCTCAAAGACCTTCCCAGCAGTATCTCATTTGAATCAACTGAATTCCAAATCTGTTTAGCTTAACTTGGCATTCTGTTAAAAGTTTTCTCCGTTTTTAGCCAGTTCCAGAATCTTCCTCAACTCTCTAATGCCAAGCACTCCATGGCCTCCTCGAAGCCACCTGGCTTAAGAAGACAAAGGGTCAGGAGCAGTGCTGTCCAGGGAAGCTTCCTATGATGACGGAGATATTCTATCACTGCACTGTCCAATGAAGTCACCACTAGCTCCATACAGCTACTGAACACTTGAAATGTGGCTACTGTCACTGAGAAACTGAATGTTAAATTGTATTTCATTTTAATAAATTTACATGAAAACAGCCACACAGGAGGAGTAGTGCCATATTGGCCAGTATGGTTCTGGGTAGTTTTCACAGTACAGATACAGAAAAGGTTAAACTATTATTGGTCATCATCACTTAACCTTCTTTTATTTCCAATTGGTACTCATTTCCACACATGGAAATTTCAAGATTTTTTAGACTTTACAACAAATTTCCATTGAGTCCACTTGGCTTACTGCTGGCGTTGTCTGCTTTCCCCTCAAATGCAAACATCGCTCAATACACTGTGCAACAGTAGCAACTTTATTCTTCTGTAGGGTCTAGGAACCTTCACATCCCTGCTGGGAGGGCTCCATGCTCTCAGGCTTGTGAATTCCCCACCCTGCACCCACACAGCTCAGGCCTTCTAAAGAGCGCCCTTTGTCTCCTTGGCTGGTGTGTCAAGGAGGCAAAGGGTTCTGCTGCATGGCAATTAATCAAATGGCCCACTTCTACCTTTGATCTGGGAGAAAATAGTCAAGATAACATTGAAGAGGAGAAAGTGAGAGACGGTGACAGAGAAATGTCTCCAGAGGGTGGGGGAGGGAGAGGAGAAACTGCCAGAGACACAAGGGGGAAAGGGAAGGTGGAAATGGGAAGAGAGAGATGGTAGTGAAAGGCATGGGTATTTCATTCTCTATTCCATATTGTTAGAAAAATCAAAGTGTTTCACACCACCTTGACAAGTTCCTTTTCTACGCTTAGCCATATTCAAGCCACCAGACATACTAACTCAGAGAAGGGGCCTGACAGAGCTCTATTGGGAAGAAATGGGTTTTGATAATGCCTATTAATGTCCTACTCCAGGGTCCCGATGACTAGTTTTCACCGAGGTCAAGAGCTGTACCTAAAGTCAGGGCTCAGGAAGTTGTTGACTAAGAGTGCACTCCAAGGGAAATACCATGGGCCCTCAGGTCTCTGAGAGCTCCTACAGACATTTAAACTTTCTTTATCCTGGCTGAAAAACCAGAAATCCATGATTATCTGCAGAGAAGGCAAGAGCTAGCAATCATGGTGATTAAATACAATAGCTCAGTAGCAAAACCCTTCTGAGGGCCTCACAGGGTTTACCTTTAAATGAAGCTCTTTAGACAACGGCTGGGTGGAGAGCAACCCTGGAAGAGAGGATTGAGAAAAAATGGTGTCATTTTGTTCAACTAAAGAGAAATGAAGTATTCAAAACCAAGGGTTTATGTTGGCATTTGTTTTGCTCTTCTTAAAAAAAAAAAAGAATGAAAGAAAGAAAAAGAGCTTTAATATGTGTTCTTTTTGTAGATCTTAGAAACATGTGAGAGATACACTGAGCTGTTAGATATGAAAAATTATGAATATTCCACTCAATAATGAAGCATGTCTTCTTTTCTTCGCCCTTTTAATGACAGCATTTCCTGCACAATCCATTTTAATCCAATTCTTTGATATTTAAAAAAAATGGAGATTCCTCTAATTGATTCATAGAGCAAGTTTATTTATCCAAAGGAACGGAAAAAAGCTAGGTTGGAAGATAACTACAAGCTTTTTGGTGAGGTTACGAGTTGGCATTATTCGGAGATGCATCAAATTGATCTGCAGCTTTTCTAAGGGATAAACTTGATGATTTCACTTGATTGCATAAACACATAGACCCAAACACACTTACCCTCTTCACTGCTGTGAGCTTTGCTAGATTTGGGGCAAGCTATAATGTTATAAATGTTCTGCTTGAGGAGTCCAACTGTCTCCGGTTCTGTAAAACAGGTCCAGTTTTCCCTCCCCAGACACTGGAGTCTGGTTATATCCGTCACAGGTGAAAGGGTTTGTTCTCAGCCTATCCAACTCAAACCCTCTAGGAACCTTTTTGAAAACCACAGAATATCATTCCATGCTTGATTTTGCACTAAGATCTTTCAATGGGTTGAAATATACAGCCTGTAAGAGCAGGTGTTCCCAGCTCCCGGCCCAGCTCCACGCCTGAGCAGGCTGCAGAGGGCATGCCATTCTCATTAAAAAGGCACCATCTCCATCCATGTCTCTTCTTGGAAAATGCTCACCTTGCCTCAGAGAGGGGGATGGGGACAGAGGCTGGCCACATCTTGACCAATTCAACTCCCAGGAGAACTTTTGCTTGCCAATGGAGGAAAAGGAAAGACATAAATGAGCATTCACACATGGCTGTTCTCTAGAAACCCCCAGAAAGTTCCTCCAGTGTTCTGAAGGACAAACCTCTGCCTTAGCCCTTATCTATTCACCTACATTCATCCAAACATGGAGGGAAAACCCAACAAGTAACTCCAGTTCCCCTGAATGACCAACTGAAAGTTTAGATAATTGTGTAAATGGTTGGAAGGACAGGGAAGATTTTCAGATGAGGAGGGCTCAAAGACTCATTTTACTCTCCTAATTTAAAAATAAAGTCCAAATTTTGGTCCATCAGTGACTTACCCAAGCTGACAAAGTAACAGCCCTTCCTGAAGAGCTGGCCCATCAGCTCTGCGCTAGAGCTCATCTACACTGCCAAGTAACAATGAAACATTGCAAAATCACTCGCTCCGTCCATTTGACTGGGATGTCACATACAGCACTGAGAAAGAATACCTCCTGTCAGAGGTCCACCCACGGCCTTCGCTGCAGACTTGAGGGTGGGGGTGGGGTGGGGTGATTGTGCAGGCGGGCAGCCCTGCACCTTCCACAGCCAACTTGTTTGGGCCAGAAGCATTTCTTCACATTGGCCTGGCTAGCTGGCGCCAGGCCTTCAAAAACAGGAGGAGGAGAAAAAGATCATTCTTGTCGAAATAAATACATAGTGTTGTTTCCAAACACTTCATTTCTTTGGTACTTCATACTTTCTATAACAAACAAACAAACAAACAGAAAGGAGTGAGGGGACACGGGGTGTTGCTCCACTGAGGACATATAGGAGAACATCAGAAGAACCACATGAGGGCAAGAAATTAGAAGGCACTGAACTCTCTGGGGTTTGATGAATATTATTTGTTCTAAAATATAATAACACTTATCAAGTGCTTACTATGTAACAGGTATGGGCATCCACTATTTCTTCACTTCAAATCCATATTGCCCTGTAGGGCAGGCATTCAGTCTCCCTTCCACAGCTGAGGAAAGTAGAGCTTTTGTCCAAAGTTGCAATGATGGTAACAGAGAAAGGCAGGATTTGCACCCAGCTAATCTGACTCCAGGGCCTAGCTCTCTGCTGTCACAGCCAGACAGTGCCAAGGGCTCCCTCTAACCCAGCTGACTTCTTCAGAGCAAGAGAAGGTCTTTTCCATGTCACATTTCATAATCTACCCACCACTACATTTTAGGAAATCCATCTTTCAGAGACTTTTCACTGGCTCCCTCCCCAGGGTGGAGAGAGCAAGGACCATGTCAAGGGGAGTCATCCGGACAAGAAATCAGACATCACTCACAGGTGGCCAGCACAAGTTCATAAGGACAAGGTCAGGCCAGACAAAGGCCAACCACATTTTCTTTTTAATAAGGTTATTAGTCTGCTCAACCAAGGAACATGCTGTGTCTGATTTTCAACAAGATGTTTGGCCAAATCTCTCAAGATATTCTGTGGACAGGAAGGGGAAAGGCAGAGGCTGGAGTTTTGGCAACTGCCCTCCCCAAGGATGACTAGTGGATAGTTTGATGTCGGTCTCAGACATCGTTACCCAACATTTTCATCAAGAACCCCGACAGGCTGAAACCTCACAGGTACTCCCACTGCCCTTCCACTGATAAGGGTCTCTGCCAGTCCCATCCACCCACACATATGACCTGCTCCTTAGGCCTTGCTTTCTTTATCTCTGGTCCTGGACTCCTGTGATTCCCCAGGCTGGAACTCTCTTCTGTCTCTGATGTCATAGCTTTACATCTCAGCTTAGAGGTCACCTCCACAAGGAAGCTTTCCCTAACCACTGCCTGCCAAGGCTGGACTAGATGTTCACCTGTGGACCTCTCTCCCCACTGCCACGTGTGCCCAGCACATGCCATACTAACCTCATCAAAACCAGGAAAGCACACGTTGTTGGTGACTAGTTTCTATACCTCTTTAGACCATGAGGTCCATGGGGGAAGGGATACATCTGTCTTAGTCATAATATCCAGTATCATGAATTGGCATACCATAGGTTTTCAACAAATATTTGTGGAATGAATGATTGAACAAAATCAAATAATCTTGGATTAATAATGACAAACTCAGAATCCAAAAAAGTTTCCATAATCTTGGATGGTGAGGTAAGTCCAACAAGATTAATTTCAACTAGGATAAACGTAAAGTAAAACACATGGGTGTTAAGGGAAAAAAAAGTCACAAATGAAAACTAGGTGAGGGAGGCATGAGTTTAGCGTCACATGCGAAAAAAACTTGGGATTTTAATTGACTGTGCGTTGAATGCGATTGGGCCTCCCAAAAATATCACACATTTTTAGTCCTTATGATTAGGAAGTAATGAATTCCAAACTGGTCAAACCACTCTGAGCACTGTGACTATTCCAGTGCCATATTTTAATACCAAAGATGACCAAACAGACTGCATTTAGAGGGAAACAGTCAGAATGAAGAGAATATTTAGAGTTAAGTTATGCAAATAATGGCCAAAGAACTCTGGGTTGTTCAGCCTACACCAAAACAACAACAACAACAAAAAAGTTTTAGGTAGAGGACATGATCACTGTCATGTAAAGAGCAAATTAGACATGTTCTCTCTTCAAAGTGGGACCAACATCAGTGGCAGGAGCTGCAGGTAGGCAGGAGAGATTTTTATTTCTGTGTAGAATTAATTGTAATGAGATCAGAGCTGGTAGGAATGGGTGGGGCTCAGGCTGAGGAGGTTTGGGAGAGACTCCATCCCTAGAAACTTTCGATCCAACAAGTCTTTGACCAAATGGATGTGCACTTGGCTAGGATGTCATACTGGGGATTTTAAAAACCAGATGCCGGTTTCAACTTGACAACCTCCACCAAGCCTCTTCCAGATCATTCAGAAAAGGACCTGTGGGGGCGCCTGGGTGACTCAGTGGGTTAAAGCCTCTGCTTTCACCTCTGGTCATGATCTCAGGGTCCTGGGATCAAGCCCCGCATGGGGTGCTCTGCTCGGCAGGGAGCCTGCCTCCCTTCCTCTCTCTGCCTGCCTCTCTGCCTACTTGTGATCTCTGTCTGTCAAATAAATAAATAAAATCTTTAAGAAAAAAAGAAAGAAAGAAAGAAAGAAAAAGAAAAGGACCTGTGTGGGCCTCCTATTGCTGCATTTCAGTAACATCCTCAGCTTCCCATGCTAGAGATAGCCACATTGCTCAATCACACAAACCATGAGCAGTTTTACTTCTGTGTTGTTACATCTCACCTTACAACATTAGCTAAAAGTTAGGAGACCTGGTTTCTAGTCCTAGATCTGCTGCTGATTGGCTGTGGGCTTATCATCTTGTTTCAGCTCCAATTCTTTGTCTGTAAAGTCTGGACTCATCAGTCACTTAGTTATTTCTACCTGCAAGTTCTAAAACATTACTGTTTCTCAGACTTGGTTCTTGGACCAGAATCACCAGAATCACCAAGAGAATCTGCTTAATATACAGATACTTGGACCCCATCATAAAATCTGGGAGTGGAATCCAAGAATATGAGTTTTTAACAAAGCAGCACCAGACATTGTTAACATGCTCACCGACGATTCTGAAACAAAAGAGTTTGCGTTCCCTTGAGATGAGAGCAAGTAAGCAGAACTCAGGCATAGAAAGGTTAACTCAGTTACCTAGACCTCCCAGCAAAATTATTCCTAGAAGAAAATAATTAGGTTATTTCCTGTTTTCTCTGAGGACCTGAAGATTTAAATGATGAGGAGGGTAGAGAACAAGAAAAATCTCTAAGTCATGTCTTAGTAGGGCTAAGTAGGGCTAGCCCCAAATCCTGTCTGGTAAGGAAGGATTCAGAGTTCTGAGACAAGAGGCAGAGCAAAGACTGGAATCAGCTGAGCACAAGAGCAGGCCTAGCCCACAGACTGCAGGGACCACCCCACAGCTGTCAGCAAGCTCTCCCTAAACCCATTTTTATCCTCGGGAGTCACGTGACTCAGGTTTTGAAAAACTGGGAAAATGGGAAAAGCAAGGGTGGGGGGGTCTTACTTAACAGAAAAACACCCAATGCCAAGCCTGGGAAAGCAAGACTTGTATATGGAGCAACGCCACCGTCCTAGGAAATGTTCATTAACCCAGAAGTAGCTCTACAAACGCTTTGCATTTCCTTCCCCAATTTCAAAGTCCCAGAGAGCTGTTTTCCCAAACTTGCCATGAAACATCCCTGGTTTGAAGACCTAGTGAAATTAGTACAGTTCTTTATTTGGATTGGTAACAAGATGTCTGAAAGCCCTTTGGCTGCAGATCCCATGTAGGTGTGAGACTGTCACCACCAGCGAGTCTACTTTCTTCTCTATATTTTCACTGAGGTTTTCCCAACACTGAGAATTATAGTGTACGTTTTCCTTAATCTTTATTTAAAAAGCACGTGACATCGCTGATTTTGAAAATGCTGGTTTTGTCCTGTAACTTATGGTCCAGGCAAGCATCCTAAAATAACAGAGAGTTTTACTAAGTCCGTTGCTTGCATAAGGTTCACTCTCTGATATTTAAGCTGAAAAATCCCAGATGCTGGCACATTCAATATTTATACATTTAGCAACAACTCCAGACCCTGCCTCTCCCAAAGCACTCCCTCCCCAAAAGCAAATCCAGGAATGCTCATCACACATGTAAATATTGCCTAATATAGGGTTTCCAGCTGTTCAGATGAGGCACATTGAATCAGGTTGTGACGATAAATTCATGGCTAAGACCACAAATCTTTCAAGTATTGGGGTCTTGTACAAACCAAAACAACTTTGATGTCCCTCTCCCCTAGAAACGATAGAAAGGCTTTACATAAATCATGGGCGTTCACTAGTCACTAAGTCGTTATCACACTGAAACCTCTGGTAGCATTTCCTTAAATGTAACCTTCTACCTTTCAGCTCTAAAAGTCACTTAAGGGTCTCCAGCAAATCAGCTATGAAACAAATAAACTCTAGGAAGGCACCTCAGTGTAACACAAATATTCTTAATGCTGAGAAGTATAAAGAAGAAATCTTGCCTCTGAGAAGAGCTAATTTCGTATTCCTATCAGAGAGTCATCAAGTAATACTGCTGGAAAAATAAAAAGTACCTTACCCAGAAACAGTCGAATTAAGCAGATGGATTTTGACAGGATCTACATAATTAAAGTTTCCACTGCAGCTTTAGAAACTCCTGTTCTGAAACCCATTTTGTCAGCCAATGCTAAAGAATGTTTTTTGGCTCAGGAACATAAAATCCAAATAGTCCCAGAGGAGAAGCTGCCTCTCAGCCTGGACACCCTCAGACAATGCCTTTCAAAGAACAACTCTTTTGCCTAGAAATGGATCTTGTCATTGACATTGTCATGTTAATTAGCCAAATTCAAGCACAAGTCATCTCTCATACCAGCAACGGGAAGATCTTGGATGGACTGTTTTAAAACTTTTTCCTAAAGGAAAAGAGACGTGCTAATAAAAAGTCAACCTTGGCATTTTAGTCCTTAACAATTAAGATCAGAGACCAAGGGTGCCTGGCTTGCTCAGTCAGTAGAGCATGTGACTCTCAATCTCAGGGTCATGAGTTCAAGCCTCGTGTTGGGCATGGAGTTTACTTAAAAAGAAGAAAGAAATTATCAATCAAGAGTCAGGACTGAACAAGAACCCAAGACCGAAATGCTTTTTGTTAGCTGAAGCCAAGCAAGGGGACTTCCTCTTTACATTCTTTGCTAAACAGTAAGAAAAGGCACCCAGGGGAATCTGGGTGGTACATTTGGTTAAGCTTCTGACTCTTGGTTTCCACTCAGGTCATGACCTCAGGGTTGTGACATCTAGCCCCACGAAGGACTCTGAGCTGAGTGGAGGATTCTCTTTCCCTCTTCCTCTATAGAGCTCTGGGCTTTTTATGAGGCAACCAACTGAAAGGTGCTGGGAACAAATGCAGAAGGCAACGCCCTCTTCGAGGGATAAAAGGCACAACTCCCCCAACTCAACTCTCCCTACCCACAAAAATAAAGCTATGTGAACCACATTCTTGAAATGGGATTTGGATTTCTGGGCCTGAAGGTAAGGCGTTGTGCTGCGAAACCAGTGCTATTTCTGACTCATTCCTTTCCTGGCTCTGGAAATGACCCTGACAGAGCCTGAGGAGGATGACTTGACTTCTGAGACTCTGTAGCTGGAAACCTAAAGGCTCTCTTTTGCCATTTACTGGATGAGAAGTTATTTCATTTTTTTAAAGATTTTATTTATTTGAGAGAGAGTCATAAAGAGAGAGCATGAGTAGGGGAAGGAGTAGAAGGAGAGGGAGAAGCAGACTCCTCACTGATCAGACTCCTTACTGAGCAGAGCTCGATCCTGGGACTCTGTCTGGGATCATGACCTGAGCCAAAGGCAGACAATTAACCACAGGCACCCCAAGAATTTATTTTTGACAAACCTCCTCTGCCTGGTTCAGATCTACTACTGAGGCCATAATTTTCTAATTGATTAAAAGAAATAAATTGTATAACTGGGAAGAATAACTGGAAAGATCTACTTCATTTTGGAAAGAGTAGATTTTAAATACTTGAAAACATGTAAATGTTGGTTGTATTACAGCTTCTCTAAAACTCATCCCATTGATTTGAAACCTGCAAGCATTTGCTTAGAGGAGTCACTAAGATACTCTCTTACCCAGCTGTCTACAAGGATCTGGTGCTGGCAAGTGTGCAACACATCTCTTAGGTTTAGAAATCAGACTTTGCTGGACCACTAGTGTTGTGAAAGAGTCTTACATCTTAGGAATAAACCTGAAGACTTAGTCAGTGCACACCTAAGAGCTATAAAAGTTCAGGAAATTGACCCTCCCCAGAAACAAGCATTAAGTAAAAATCAAGGTGTAATTCAGTGACCAGGAAGCCAGCACTAACTTACCTTGGGGAAGCTGATGGTGCTCTATAACCAGGTCCAGGATGACAGGTACTTTAGACGTTTCTGAGAGGGCAGCCACTTAGGCCTTTTGTGAGGGCTGGACATGTTGTGGCCCTATCCCCACCCCCCCAAACCCTGGTAGATTGGGGGCACAGGAAGGAAGGAGCAGAGAAAAGTCTTCAAGGTTTGGGAATTCTACAGAAGTTGCTTGATTCACAAGTATTTACAATAGGAAAAATATATTGTGTTCTGAGTTGGGTACAATATAACTGATGTGGAAACAGAAATGTGAATATGGAACTCTACCTTAGCATTGGTTCTATGCATTGTTAGAAGAAAACAGTAATTTCCAAGGGCTGGTCCAATTTTATTATTTTTTAAAATTTTATTTATTTATTTATTTGTCAGAGAGAGAGAGAAAGCACAAGCAGGGGGAGCGGGAAGGAGAGGGAAAAGCAGGCTTCTTGCTGAGCAGGGAGCCCAAAGCAGGACTCAATCCTAGGACCTGAAAATCATGACCTGAGCTGAAGGCAGATGCATAGCTGACTGACCACCCAGGCAGACATCCCAGGGTGGTCTAACTCTAAAAATCACTCTCCCTTGGGCACCTGGGTGGCTCAGTCAGTTAAGCATCTACCTTCAACTCAGGTCATGATCCCGGGGTCCTGGGATAGAGCCCTGCATCAGGTTCCCTCCTAAGTAGAGAGCCTATTTCTACTTCTGCCCTTCCTCTCCAGTCTTGTGCATGTGCTCTCTCTATCTCTAATAAATAAATAAAATATTTTTTAAAAATCATTCTCCTTTGTCCTATCACCCTGTGTTCCTATACACACATTCACACACATACACACACACACACTTTATACAAGTAAAATCAAGTTGAAGAACTATAGGTCCTGTCCTACTCTAAAGCCTTCAGGGAACACCCAGTCTTTTATGTTTCTGTGACCAATGAGAAAATTGAGGTCAGAGACAATGTGACTTACCCAAGATCTAGGCAAGAGTAGAGCCCAGGCACTCAGTCTTCTAATCCAGCTCTTTTTCCATCATACTAGCTAAAATGTTGGACAGAGGTCCTAGTCATGGTATTCAGTATCATGACAAACCATCTTCCCAACCCCTTCAGCACATGTGCTCACCAGTCAGGCTTTTCAATGGCCTCACCCCACTATATGCCATCCTTTCCACACCCTCACGTTCAGCTAAGAACTGAGAAACCAAGGGTCTCTCAGCTCATTTCAGCAAAGACACAGAAACATAAAACTGAGGGGCCCAGGGATGATAATCAGAGTCTGATGGGGCTGGAACACTTATTTTCAGGAGGAGGAGAGGAGACTGTCCTAGATAGAGGGTGATGGAAGATGTTTTGAGGATAGATGGCAATGGGTCTTGAATGTCCTACTGAGTGATAAGGAATAAATTAGGTGCCTTTGATAAGGTGATAAGGAATAATTTGATAAGTGATAGGTGATAAGGAATAAATTAGGAACTTTTCTAATGCATCGGCCCAGACGGATTAAAAAAAAAAAAAAAGACTTATCTATCATGACAATTGTATTTGTTTCTTTCAGTATCAATATATCCCACTAGTATGGATGCTCTTTGAGGACAGGGACAATGACTATCATGTTCAATACCACCACTCCAGTAGCCAGCAAACCGACTGGCATACACAGATCCTACAAAGATATGGGTTACTGAAGGAATACAAACACAACTACAGACATGCAACTCTTCCCTTATACTTGTTACATGTGAGCTCTCTTGGTCAGTGGCCAACATTCATATTTTAGGAAATAAGGATAGCCCAATTGGCACTCCCCATGGAGTTTTCCCCCACCAGTTACAAGAATAGCAGGTAGAACTCTATATTCATATTTCTGTTTCCACATCAGCTTTATGGCACCCAAACTAGGATACAACATATTCTCCCTGTTGTAAACCACTCTGTATCAAACAATTTCTATAGCCTTCCCAAACCGTGAAGACAATATCAAGAGGATAGAACAATGGCCTGGGAATGAAGAAGCTTCTCCTGCTGGCTCACTCTCTGACTCACACCTGACCAAGGACAAATCACTTAACCTCAGCTTGCCTTGTTTTTACTGTATGCAAAATAGAGCCGATAACAATATAAGCCTCCTCCTTCCCTTGGAGGGATATTCTGAGAATTGGGGAGATGCTATCTTGGAAGTGATTAGAGCTCCCAAGAACTGGGTTCTTAATACAGAAGCGGTGTTGTTCTCAGGTTGTGCTACAGCTGCTGTTTTTACTCATGAAAGGTCCATATTGTGAGCCCTTATTGGCAAGGAGAAGCAACTGTTGCTATGTGTTGACACAAAGCTACAACAAGCAGGAAGGCAGGCACCTCAAGAATTTAATGGTTCTGATTTCATTCATTGAATACCTTCTTCCTCCCCTCAAACCTCAATCTTCCTTATTCTTTATGGATAGGTGGTGTTTTTTCGCTTTCCAACTTTGTCTAGCTGCCAGGACATCTGGAGAAAACCAAAGCTGGTCCAAGACATATACATTTTTTTTTCTCGATTGAATCATACAACTACAAGGGGAGTGCTGTTTCTTGAAGAGTCACCCAGTTCATTCAATTTGACAATCAAACAATTTCTGAGCATTTTCTGTACCAATGCTCTATAAGGACTATTTTCTGAACAGGTGTATGGTCCAATGGCCATGCATGTACTTAGGGAGACCAACAAAACAGAAAAGTCACTGCCCTGGAACCAAGATTGTATACAGATTAGATAAATAAAACATGGTTTCTACTTTTGCTGATCTCAGAGGCAGCAGAGAACCAAACAATTCACTAAAGGCAAATTGGAAATAACTTGTAAGAAAATTGGCCAGAGAGTAAAGAGCAGACAATATGTAATTCTGATGCTGAGGATTAGGAAGAAGTCTTCAGAGCTTCAGAGCTTCAGAAACTCAGGGAAGGCAAATTTCTCAGCAATGAGAAGAGAGTATGTAAAGTCCCAGAAGCATTAAACTGAGTGAAACAGGGAAGGTAATCAGAGTTCAAGAGATGGGAGCATTGTGGTTTTGGGGGGAGTGTTGCATGAAGACTTGGAAGGGATTTTTGAGATAGCTTATCAAGGGTTCTGGAATACTTGCTGAGAGACTGGAAATTCATACGAGCAATGGGAGGTATCACACATCTTGAGCTGTCCGGTAGGATACTACACTTTGGAAGATGTGATTCCTGGAGTCTGGGAGAAGAGTTGGAGGGCTACTATAATAATTCAGAAGGGAGATAGTGGAACAGCTTCTGAAAGTGGCTGAAGATACAGAAGAGAGGAGAGAGGATCAAATGGACCATAGTTTCCTACAAACTGGGTGGGATTCTTGAAGCAGGAAGAAAGGAGAACTGTGGCAAACTACTCTATTCTGCTTACACTCTCAGCCCAAATGACTACTCTCTCAGGCCAAGACCTGTGACCTCAAAAAGAACAACTTCATGAGTTTAAGCATGAGATCCTTATTTCTACCACAGCAAGAGTATGTTCGTCTTTATATTGAAACATTACAACCAAACCGTGTCCATGCGGCCACAGGATACCAGTAGCAGGAATGATGTAAAAAAGGAGATGAAACAAATAAGGATAGAGAAAATAAAACGGAGGAAGAGGGGAGAACATCTGCCAATCATGATGTCTCACTCTAGTTGTCTTGCCCAAATCTAGGGCTTAGAATGTCATCTAAATGAAGATCCCCAGTTTCCACAGCCTACAGACAAACAGCTGTTGCTATTGGCCTCTCAGTGGATAATAACTTTTGGGGACTTGATTAGAGCAAAGACCTCTCTGTAAACACCATCACAACATCTCTCACTTGGAATTGCCATTGATTACTCCAACATTTGAAATGTCTTAGAAATAAATGCATTCATTCACTCATTCATTCTGTACATGATTTGACTGTCCATTATGATTATAAGTTCCTCATATGTATTAGTTCATTCAACATTCAATCACGTTTGTTATATGGCTACTGTATACCAAGCCCTGTGCTAGGCTTTAGAGAAACTGAGGAGAACAAAACAGGTGTTACTGTCATAAGCCCTGACTCCATGTAGCTTCCAGTCTGTTAGGGAAAAGAGACATTAAAGAAATATTTAAACATTTTAATTACAATTCTGCTATGAGGGAATAGTATGGGCACTATAAACGCAGTCAGATTTGGTCACATCGATCCCCATAGACTTAAAGTGTGGGAGAAATTAGAAATTAATTAGAGTAGAAAGTGGAAAGTGGAGGGAGTAGAAAGTGGAGAGAGGAGTATTCCAGGTAGAATCAATAGCTACCTGAGGGCCTGAGATGGGTCTCTGGCATAACAGAGATCAGAAAGGACAGTGTGGCCAGAACCTAGTAATCAAGGAAGAGAGCAGCAGCACCTGAGTATGGCAACTCACAGAGATGACCCTTCTCCATGTCTTACAATTACTGCCTTAGTACCTAGCAAAGCAAACCTCCAGAACATATGAATAAATTCAGCTTGGAGTACTAAAAGTATACTCACCTACTGACAACAAGATGTCCCCCAGCATTCAATTCATCTTTACCTAGTAGTGTGGTATTGGGTGAAATGGCTTTTGCAACTTTGCTTATGCCAAGAACAGCCTTGTAGAACTAGAATATTCGCAACAAAGATATGATATGATCTGTCATACCCACTTTATTATTCATCTATCTCCTGGCAGTAAAACCAGTATTGGAGTTGCTGTTGAGGTGAAGACTCCATAAGGACCAAGTATAGGTTAGAAATTTAGTTTCAAGGTATTGAGTTGCAATAATATAATGTATTCCTCATGCAACTTCATTCTAGTGAATGAAGACAATAAGATAAAACATTTTATAAGGACTCATCTTTCTCAAAAGCATAATTTCCAAGTAAGTTTATAGATATGAAAAGCAATCAGTCAACAAAGAGGTAGAGAATTATCAGTGCAAATTCCAGTGAGAAACAGAATTCTCCCACAGGTGATTCAGATGAAGAGATGCACATGACAAAAATATACCTACACCATTGAAGTCAGGGTTAAGGGAAGGAACATACAAGGGGTGTGAAGCCTGCCAGGGAGAGAAAGCATGGAATCAGTTCACCAGAATTAGGGCTGAAAGGATCCTGAGAGGGAGCAGTGAGTGGTACTGGTGTCCAGGGCAGAAGCTGTTGACATGCAGGAAAGAAGCCAAGAAGAAGGAGGAAAGACACATCCTGAGACTTCTCTCTCTCTCTCTCTTCTGGTCCCTGAGGCCTGGTTTCCCGAACCCAAACACAAGCCCTGCCATCAGAGAAAGCTTGGTGACATGGCCCTCAAAGTCCACTTCCAGGGCACAGTTAGGGAGGGAAAGGGGAAATGAATGGATTCAGAAATAGAGCAAATGGAGAACAGTCAGCATAGGTATGATGGGAAAATATGGTGTTACTGTAACAGGAACGAGAGGGAAAATTGCTGGTTATATAATCTATAATATATAAATACTCTGAGAAGTAACATACAAAACATAAGGTAATATACAATGCACTAGACTTCATGATCAGTTCAGAAATATATCTATTTTTTAATTGTATTGTACTATATGTCAACTATTCTATATATATAATAATATATATAATTTGTATACTATATATGTTATTAATTATTATTAATAATATATTATTTATATAGTAATAATATATTAATATATTATATATGTAATATATAGTATGTGTGTTACATATATTACTAATTACTAATTACTAATATATATTACTAATATATAGTATATAATAGTATATATTAATATATTAATATTAATATAAAACTATATGTAAACTATTGTATAATAATATTATATGTGTAATATATAATATTATATGTGTATTAATATAATATTATAATATACTACATATATAATATTATTTATTACATATATATTATACAATAGTTTACATATAGTTTTATATTAATATTAATATATATTCTATATATACATCATATAAATGTATCATATCTATACATACGTGTATATACTTATATATACTTATATATGTAGTGTATGAACTTTCATATGTAGTTAGGTTGAAGAGGATTCTGCATGGGCAAGATGCTCTGGCCACATGGATGGTTGATGCATAAAATGGAAGAGGCACAAACATCCTTTGCTTTTATTGCTGTGACTTCCACATGTCTGGCACTGGCTAAAGACTGTTTCCGAAATGGAAAGGGTTATAAAATGACTCATTTACAGAGTCAGTCTGGGAGGAGAAAGCCGTAGACAGTTTTCTGAAGTGCACAAGTTCCTCTCTCTCTGGAAACAACACCCTGATTTGCAGGAAGTGGTCCCCAACAGCCTTTATACGATGGATGCTGTTTTTTAAGCAGATGCCCTTCTCCATCCCATCTACACACCAAACTTTTCCCTTCGCTTCAAACAGGATCTCTCCTGTGGAACCTGACCAGCTCTCCATAGTGGTTGTCTCCTCAAGGACCTAGGACATGTCTTATGTTCATTTCTGTCTCCTCCTCACAGTTGGCGTAAATGAAAACGAATGAGGTGAACTTGTTATTTTAAATATTCGTGAATGCCTAAATCCGTCTGTGAATGCCAAAATGAGGCAGCTCAAACCAAAGGGGCATCTTCATCCAACTGGAGCCTCTCTATGACTTTTTAGGGTCAGAATCCTTATTGGATTTATAATCTTATTTCCCTTGGAGGGAGAGAATGGTAAGAGAGAATAGAGGGGCATAAGAACTCCCTGTTCTTAGAATATGTAACTCCAGTTCTAGATTCAAATGAAATCAAGAGGAGTGCCTGGGTGGCTCAGTGGGTTAAGCCTCTGCCATCAGCTCAGGTCATGATCTCAGGGTCTTGGGTTCAAGTCCCTCATCAGGCTCTCTGCTCAGCGGGGAGCCTGCTTTCTCCTCTTTCCCTCTGTCTCTCTGCCTACTTTTGATCTCTCTCTCTCTCTCTCTGTCAAATAAATAAATAACGTCTTTTTAAAAAACGAAATCGAGACTACAGGGAAAGACACGAATCAATCCAGAAGCATGGAAATGTAGAGGAACATAATGTCACTCTTTCCATCCATCAGTGACAGCAACGAGCCCAGGACTGAACTGAGGGCAGAGGACTTCTCGGCCATGGATACATCTCCTTACCTGGTAGCTAGAGAGGGAGATGTCAGATGCTAAGTGTTATTTGAGGCCAGCAGTCCATAGGGAGATCATTAATCTATAGAGGTGCCATAACAAAATGTGACCTGGCAAACTGATGTCAAAAAGGACTCTTAATCTCTATTTTCACATGCATAAGTAACTGTATGCTGCATGTCAATGAGCTTTCCCTAAGCAGCCAGGCCATTGAAAACCATTTATGTGGTACCGGGTATGTATTTTAATGGCATTAGTCTAAAGGTCAAGCAATGCAAAGAAAAGCAGCCAGGAAGCCAGGGAACAACTCAGGCAGGTAATTGAGCGTGCAAAAGCACTCCCCTACTATTGGGGTTAGTCACACTTTTGTTTATTTCTCCACTGCGTGGTGTGGAAATGGCATTCTTTTATTTTCTCTTCTCTGTTTATGTTAGAAAGCAACCGTCAAGATAAGGATTATCCTTCTAGAAATAATATTGCTATTGTCGATAGTCTATCAGCAAAAGTTAAGCTTTCACTCTTGAGGAGAGTCAGGGAGAGTCAGGTATCAGCTCTCAGAACAAACCTCAAGGATCACAATGAAGATTGGAACAAAACCGAGAACGGAGGTGGAGCTTCAAAAGTATGGGACTTCCCAACCTCTAATTCCAGTTTAGAGACCTGGCAGACCGGAAGTGGGGAAATACTTCAGTAGTTGATTGCAACGACTAGTTGCTGCAGCCATATGGAAAGGCATCCCCCCATCCTTCCGTCTGTCTGTCATTCATCCAAAAGAGCATATATTTAGAACATGATTAATAGTGATAATAATATGTAGCTAGAATATCATTTATTTCTCATCCCATTCCAGGAACTGAACCCACTGATTTATATAGATTACCTCATGCCATGCTTACAACAACTCTGAAATTCCTACTGAACGGAAGTAGAAACTGAGACCTAGAAGAAATTAAGTAAGGCTGCCCAAGGAGCCAGAGAGTAGAGACTGGACCTAACCCAGGTATGGTTTGCCAAGTCTAAGCTCTTAAACCCAACACTGGTCTGCTATCTTATTCCATGCAAGACCCTGCTAGGTCCCACGGAGGACACTAAACAGAGAAAGGTGCTGCCCTCAGAGAACTTACAGTCTAGTAGACAAACAGAACAACCAAAGAACTAGGAAATACCAGTAAGAAAATGGCATCTTCCCCAAGGTTCCAAAGCTCAACAGGTTTTGGAAAGACTTCGTAGAAGGAGCATCTGAATTAGGTCTTTGTTATCCATGCTATCAGGACAAAAGGAAATGTAAAGAACTTTTTAGAAATTAGAAATATAGCTCCACTGATGCGCATGCACACATGCACGCATGCGCCCAGGAACTTTGAAGATGACTAGAGATTATTTCTCTGTAGAAGTTTTGCTTAAGCTAATTTCAAAATGGCTCTGTATTCCTTTCAAATACATCCATTCACTGGGAGTCCAGGTTAGAAGTATGTTAGAGGGATAGGAGAAGAACATGCAAGACTTTTTCAATTCCTTCGGAGAACCACCCGCTTGGCAGAGGCACTAAGTAAGGATGGAGCCCTGTGAGGAACCACGCTTTGTGCTCTAGATACTATATCATTTTTATCCTCAATTTGAGGAAGCTGTACCTCATTCTCCAATGAATGATGAAAAAACTGGGGCTCTGAGAAGTTAACTAATTTGCCCAAGTTCATGGAGCTATAGGCATAATGCCTAGCATTTGAGCACTGTTCTCTCTGACACACAAATTCTAACTAATGGGTATTCATTGTGAGTCTGTAGCTTTCATTCTAACTATGGGGTAACTGAGCCTTCAAGGAAGCACTAAGAGACTGCTGAACTAGGACATTTTCCCAAACTCTTGCTTTTCCCTACAGGAATTAAATTGTTTTTGTTTTTGTTTTTTTAATGAAAAAGAAGGAGTGGGAGGAAAAGGAGAAAAATAAATTAGTTTAGGGTCCAGAATATGCCAGTCATTCACTGTGCTAATTTATTTCACAAAAGTAATATGCAGGCAACATTTCTCAAAATTACCTAGCTGCAAAGGGTCAAATGTTGCTTCTTCAGGAGCTCTGCTAGAGATGGAACGGGGGAATAAAGCTGTCAAAAAGACAAGATTGACAGAGGCAAATGCCAAAGGCCCATAAGAAAAGCCAACTATCCCCCCAAAACTTCCTTCAACGTATGGAAAACTGAGGGCGTTTGCCCTTCTCTCCAGTGAGTCACCCGGGATATTGTCGCATTGCTTATCAGAGGAACAAGCCGAAGGCAAGAGATTCTGCATGCAGAAGGGACAGACTAGATGCACAGATGTTGAAGAGGCCGTGGGTGCCTGATGACATTTAGCCCAGAGTATCTCAGAGGGAAGCTCAAGCCCCTATGCCTCAGCAGACTTGCACTATCTTTGGAAAGTTCTATGACTGGTAGCTAAGAGTTTCTGAGTCCCCAAGCAAGAGCTCGTGGAAAAGACAAGAATTCTCTAGACTATGTAAACCTCTTCTTGGAAATCAAAAATTTTCCAGAATAGAATTTCCAAGATATTTGTAGTCGATAACAACTGACAGACCAACCTGCAATGATTCAGAAGGGATGGACTCAAGCTTGCCTCTTTCAGGATGCAGGGAAGTGCTCAAGAATTTCCTTTAAGGGAGCAGAAAGCTTCTCCCAAATAAGAATACCAACCCCTAGGAATCTGAGCTGAGACAAAGAGGAAAAAACGTAATCCAAAGATTTCTGTGCTTCACTGCAGGTGATGGAGAAAAAGGTCATTTGGATGGTTCCCAGAAGATTGCAATTAATAAGGTTCATCCCAAACCTGCATCTTACAGGCGCCATATTGAAGGACTCTCAAGGTGGTCAGGAAAGGAGGCACCATCTGATAAGCAGCCAGGAGTCGGAAAACACCATATTGAAAAAATATGGTGTGGGAATGGTTCCTTTCTTCTTGGGGGAGGGGTGGGGAGGGACAGATGCAGAGGGCAAAATGAACTTGAGTCATCATTAAATTATCCCAGATCAGGCACACTGAGCAAGTGTCAGCCTGGCCTGAAAAGCCCTACCTATTGAATGGTCCAGGGAGAAAACCACACACATACCCAGTGACCTGCAGATCCATACTTTAGAAGAAGGTCTACTAGGACAATTCTGTCTCTCTTTCCCATCCCCTCTGTTGGTGGCCTTCACAGCAGGATTCAGCTGCTGGTTCCAGGGCCCGGAATGGACCTCCCAATGGCCCCCAGAAGCTTCATCCTGAGCCTCCTTCCATGGACATGCATAGTGAGTGGACATGCAGCAGCCAGAAATTAATGAGGATATTTCTGGAAGTGTCCCCTGTATTTGCTCTGCTCCCACTGTTCTGCTCTGGGTGCTGAACCAGTCTCAAAAGACAAAAAAGACACAATAAGGAAGAATCTATCTCACTAGCTGGGACTTTTCCTCCTTTGGCTCCCCTTTCCCTATCCGTTCGTTGCCCTTCTGCAGGGCTACCAGCCTCTGGCAACAGACCCTTCTCCTGGGACCTTTGGCGTTCATTCCTTCATTTACTCTGCGGAAGAACCAAGAAACAGAACAAAGCAAAAAGGCTTGTCCTCTGGGAGCAGATGAGAAAATCGTGTCCTAATTCCATCAGACTTCCTGTACAGGTGAGAAGAGGCACAGGATCACAGAGGAAAGCCAGCGAAACGCCCCTGGGTAAGACCCAGCCTCCAGTACCAGTTTGGTTCCTAAACTCTTGGCACCTCTCTGAGATAAAAGTGGATACCATTCAGAAATGGGGGTTCCCAAAGACTGAGAAAGGAGTGTAGGCTTTTATTAGTTATTACTGCATATTTATGTCCCATTTATCACTGATTGTTGGCTATGAAAAAGGCAGATAAAGAAATTTGGCCTAGGGCTCTCACCAGTAACATGTCAGCCTCTCAGAGGCCCCATTTCTGAGGGCTCCCATTGAGACAAAGGTCCTTTGTATACTCTAACGCCCCAGAGCACGGGCTTGGAGCTGTGTTGCTGCAAGCAGAAGGAAGAGGGAGAGAAAACAGGAAAAGACTATCTTCTGCCTTTCTCAGCAGAAACTCAGTATTGAGAGTAGGGACTTATTAAGGAAAGGGCAGCCAGGGAAATGATGAGGACCAGGACATGCTAGAACATCTTTCACAGATGTCCATCCTGGACTGATAATTCAGCTCCTACTGGGCTGTATGCTTTAGTTCGGAAATCTCCAAAATAAAGAACTGCTTGGAAACCTCCAAATACAGGTGCAGAACAGGGTATGGATTTCCAGGTATGCCACTGTGGTAGACTTTGTGATTGTCTCTCCCAAATCTGGAGAGGTGAAAGGCCTTTCTTTCTCTTTTTCAGAAGGGAACTGAGTAGAGAGGAAGAAAGAAACTGGAAGAGGTTACATTCCAAATAAATCAAGAATTCTGGTGATTGTTTTTGGCCGGGAGAGAGAAGAATCACTGTTTTGTGGAACCAGTGCTCGTTTACATAGGTTCCCCCAATTTGGAGGATCCCCAGAAAGGCAGATTATCTGCTTGTGACATTTTATGCACTCTGTTCCACCTTTTTTTTTTTTCCCTGAGGGGATGGGCCATCCCCTGAATTTGAATAAACAATCATATTCAGGCCAGAGAATGGGGAGCAGACAAGAGAATTAGGAACTTGAGGCCTAGATCATGAATATAAAAATAACGATGGATTCAATGTTACCATTTTTATTAGCACCTTGCTTTTTCTGGATAAAAAGTTTTGGTGCTTCATTCTCAAGGCTGTGAACAAGGTGAGGAGCTGGAAATATCACTTCCTATTCACCCCCTCCAGTCCCCAGACTATGTGGAGGGAAGAACCCCAAATGGAAGGCCAAGACAGCATTAACAAGGAAGGAACATGAGCAATCAGCAGGAAGCTGGGAAGGAAAATGCAGGAAGCCAGCCTGGCTGAGCCTCACAGCCTCCCTGAGAGCCACTCTGGGGTCCCCACCAAAAACAGCAAAATGGATCCAAGTGTCCCTTCTTACTTAGTCACTCAAGTCATTGCTCACCAGACTGTTCTCTGAATAAGTATCAAGTATTGAAATTTTAATTTTTCTTTTTGTCAAAAACTGTTAACACTAGGGGTACTTGGGTGGCTCAGTTGTTAAACATCTGCCTTTGGCTGGGGTCCTGGCTCCCAGCTCAGCAGGGAGCCTGCTTCTCCCTTTCCCACTCCCCCTGTTTGAGTTCCCTCTCTTGCTGTGTCTCTCTGTCAAATAAATAAATAAAATCTTTAAAAAAAAAAAAAACTGTAACACTATACTTGCATGGTGTGTAAACTCACATGGTATAATTACAATTAGCAGCCCTCCAACTCACTTCAACCCTGTCTTCTTGCTCCCCAGAGGCACTTGCTTCTCCTAGGCACTGCTACTTTGGGAAGCAATATGCTAGCCATGCTTTTTCTCAATTTATTAATGTTACTAGGAACTTTGCTATTTTATGTACACATATCCAGCTTTCCATCTCTCGTCACCCTGAAATAGCAGTATTATAACATTGTTCAGTTAAGACCAATGGTTCCATTAACAGCAATGTGCACATTATAACTATGCAAATACTGTTCACCATTGATATAAGTAGTACACTGAGCTGGTATCTCCTTTCTTGTGTATACTTAACACCTCCCAGAGGACCAACTTTGGGAACTTTTCTAAGTTCTGCAAAAAGAGATGTCCAGTTCAGTCTCTTTGCTTCCTCATAAACATGACAGTCTCTTCTTGAAAGTGCCTTTGTTTGCTTTGCTCTCCTGCCTGGCTGTCTTCCCCGCTTCCCAATCCCAGCCATAACAATATCTCATGTTCCATTTCCTCCACAAAGACTCACCCTTCCACTGCTCTCCCTTTCTTCTAAACGTCTGTATAATTCACAGCCTGCCCTACCCCCACCGGGCTGTGTTAGGTCTTTGCGTTATTCTTGCCTCCCTACTGTACGTTCTCTGAAGGTTGGTCTTCTGCCTTGTATCACCTCCTTGTATCACCTCTATGATGTATCCATCACCCTCAAAAAAGCCCATCTACAATGCGGTCCTCGTGCAATCTTGGAGGCTGTTCCTCACGTCTAATGAAATTATTTCTTTGGAGATTGTTATTTCTGCCAGGTAGGAGCCCTCAACATATTCTTTGTGACGATCGGTTTTCTCTAAGGCATTCCTCCCAAAAAGAAATTGTTCGATCATAACCCAGAAGGAATTGCAGCCAAGCTAAAAATCCTGAAAGCCATCACTGACAGTGTATTCGACCTTAACTGCCCTACGTCTAATCCGTTACCCTTTTATCCCACCTTCTCCTTTTGTTTTTATTTCTCTCTCTCTCTTTCTCTCTTTCTCACTCTCTCTCGTTCTCTTCCTCCCTGTCCCCCATTCAGGTTTTCATTTTCTGTGGTCTGGACTGTTGGAATAGTTTCCTGAATCACGTCTTCCTTCCTGTCTTTAGCTCCTAAACCCACCTGCCAGATAAATTTTTCTACAGCGTGGTTCGTTTCTGCAGTAGCTCTTCATTGCTCTCCTGCCTTATCATCCAGACCTCTTGCCTGGCATTTAAAACCTTCCCTCCTGTTACTCTCATCTCACCCTCTACATTGCCTCCAGCTGGAGAACTCAATATTTTCCAAACATACTTCCATGGTTTTTGGCTTTAATGTCTTTTCAGGTGATGTTCACCGCCTGGCATCCTTCTCTTTACCATGCCTGCTTCCTTCTCCACCATGAAGCCTTCCCTGCTCTCCCCAGCCCAGCCAGATCTTTGCAACTCTGAATTCCTATAACTTATCATTACTATCGTTCTATAGGGGCTTGTTATATTCTTATCATTATTTGTTGGTCTACCTTGTCTCTGCACCAACATGAAAGATCACAAAGGGCCAAGATCTGGTCATTTCATATTCCAGCCCCCCCAAAATATGGCAAACTGTACATATTAGGAGAGGCAGGGGTTGAATAAATATTTGTTAAGTGAGTGAATGAATGAAATAAACTGCATCCTCTCTCTCAAACCTACAGATCCTTCAGAAGACCATTCTGATAGTCTTTACTCTCTCTGTGGTCAGTGACAGGCATGAGTTTCAACACCCAACTTCTGGTGAGTAGAGTAGTCTAGCTAAATTCTGTGGCTTGCCAAAAAATCATGTCCTAGCGTTAAGTCGAGTGCCTCCTACTCTGATGCACAACCCAGGAGGTCATACTATTTCCCGATCCATAGACCTTCTTGGGGATGGGGCTTCAACTCAGGGAGACCATAACTCAAAGCTGTCAACACTCAGATTGCCTCAACCTCACAACTCAACTAGAACAGCAAAGCAGCTCTCTTCCCTCTATAAGTGGAAAAGGAAGTCTAAGTCTATTTTTACAGAATTGAGGGGGAGGCAAAAGGAAGCATTTCATTTAATTTCTATTTCTTCTCTTGGCCTCTAACTTTCTGGCCAGGGTTTTCTATTTCTAAAGCTTTGTATTATGTAAACATAGGAGGGCCTTCTCGAAAACAGAAGCCAACTCTGCTAATTTCCAGGCTCCCTTGTGGTATTCTCAGAAGTCCTGCTAAGCATCTTGATCACAGGCAAATATGTCTTTGGCTACAAATCCTTTGTAAGCAAATGATGGCTAACCCTGGGTCAAGAGATTCATTTGATTCTGTGTAGCCAAGATATTTACAGTACTCTTTATTTGAAAACTTTTCTAGAGAAAAATTATGTTGTCCATGATTTTTCTCTTAGGCCAATTTATACAAAGCCAAACATGTTTCCATTGAACAAAGCCTGCCAAAGCCAAGAATAATTCCTAGGGAAGCTTCTTGTAACCCATCTCCCAATTACGCAAATAATTAAGGCAAAAAGTGACTTTAGAACTACATCATCCACATCTTAATGCTATATAGACGATGTAGCCTGAACTCATTCTAAACGGTAGATTACCCCTACCTGCCTCCCCTATTAAGGAGATGTGGCAGAAGGTAGACAAACACACAGGTGCAAGCTCCAATGAAGACTATGTCATTTTTTAAATCATCCAACACAAACATACCTTCGAGATTGCTACCAAAGCTGGACAACCTTCATAGTTCTGTATCAGACAAGGAAGGCTGGGCCCATGCCCTAGAGATCTAAGATCTAAGATTAGAAGTCTCGCCTTGATGCAGCGATGAATCAGATGAAATTATAAGAAAACAAGAATTATTTTTATTTTCCCTACCTTTATCCCACATCACTCTACCCTCCGGGAGAGAATTTCTGGAACAGCATACTATAATGTAGATGAAGTGCATTCAACACCTTGAAACTATTCTAGATTCTTAGTCTTCCAGCCTACCAAGGGTGGTAGCAGATGGCACAGGACCCAATCTGTTTTCAAACATTGCAGTTGTGAATGGAAACAGGCACTTTGGACAGATTCCAGTTGGTAGATTCAATGAAGAATAACATAAGCCTCAGACTTCCCATTGGTAAAACAAAGGAGTTTGGGTGAGATATTCCCTAAAGCCCCTTCCAGTTCTAATATTTTATGAGTCTCTGTGGTAAAAATGCAAGGATTTGAAATGACCAGTCTCATTTCTCCCATTAAGCTCCGGGTGAATTGAGGGCCAGTATTACATTGCATCATCTCTTGTACAGTAATATGTGAATGACATTACACAATGCCCACTTTTATTAATGGGAACACTCTTCCAGCAATAATGCAATACCCTTGAGCTCATTCTGGCCTTCTTTGTTAGTACCCAACCCTGTTGCATTGTCAGGAGCTACAAGAACATGACATAGATGTTGGAAGCAGGAGCAGTTGAAGAGGGCAGGCACATCAGAGAATGACACAAACTAACAGCCCATCGTCTTGTTCATGCTCACAGTGGATGCTTAGTGAATGCCTGGTGACTAAGAGTGAGTAATGTAGAAACACTAGTGGACTTGTTAACTGCCTAGAGTCAACACCTTTGCACCTTGCTATTTTGCTGGGACTGAGTCTCAGCGGGGGTGGGAGAGAGGAAATTTAGATTTAGGAGTACTTTTAGAGTCCCTTATGCTGGGGACTCTCATCTATTGCTATTCTGTCTCCTGATTATATGGGATGGATTCCCTTTCATTAAATATATATATATATATATATATATATATATATATACACATATATATTTATATATAATTTAAATATTATTAAATTAATTAAGTGTATGTAATTAGATATAATAATTAATAAGTCATTAATAAATATAATTTTCATATATTTATATCTTAGGACTTCTGTCCTAAGTCCCTGTCAGGTCTCTAACAAGGGATGCACTAAAATAAAAAGCAGAGATCCTCCAGTATCTCATCATGTCTCTTCCCCGGATGCTTCTAAACAGTGTTTCTTCCTTCTCTCCTTCAGAAGTTCTTTGACTTCCTGACACTGCCTGCACTCACTCCCCTACCTGCGCCAGCAAAGGCTACCAAATTACAGCTCTGCAAGAAGAGAAAGAACAGTCTACAATCTTAGACAGTGTCATCTTCCTTCCGCTCTTTCCAAATATTTCACCTCTCTGATTCTGACCTCAATAAGGCATTGAGTTCAGCATTGTCTTTTAATAGTTCCATTATGCTATTTGTCTTTGGAAAACACAAGTAGCCAACACCTATCCTGTGCATGATACTTTTCTCATATAAAAATGAATCCTCTATGGACTGATTTTCACAAGACCCTTCTTTGAACTGTTTTGCAGGAATTGAATCACTGTTACTTGCTGGGATCATCATTCTCTTTCCTTTGGTTCCTGGGTGCCAGGTAGCAGGATAAGGGTAAGAGCCAGGCTGGGGCCATGGGGCAAAACAAAACCAGGTGGCCATATAGAAACTATGTTTGAGGAGAAATAAACTTTGATAATAAGCCACTTGCTATATGGAATAAGAAGAATGTTAGGCTAGAATAAATTTTCTGTCCATTTTTCCCTACTCTCTTTCCAAATTCTATCAGATTCATAATGTCAGAGTAAGAACTAGTTAACACTTAACACAGTGTGACACCCAGCACAGCTCCTTCCTCTGAGGTTCTGACTGATTTCTCTCTGTACTCTTTCACCCTTTGTGGCTGTTCTCCTCTTGACAACTCATATTTCACTATTTTCCCTTTAAGAGTATTGAATAAGTTAAGATCCCACAGCTATAAAGGTGTGGGATGCACTTGGCCTTGGAAAGCTTGGAGGACTTTTCTTTTAGGGAACTTAAAGCTGACATCTTCCAAGGAGCCAGTCATTTGCAAACCTTTCACTTCATTTGTAATTGAAAAGTAGTTAACACTGAGCCAAAGTCTCTGCTTAAAAGTTCATACAGATTGCCTCATTAAGGGATATTTAAATTTCTATACAACTAGATATTTAAATAATCTGCAAGAAGTAGAAACACAAAACCTAGAATGGCCACTTATGTGATAAAGCTGTAGTGAAGCACCCAGATTAGAATTCCTGTAATTTTTAGAAGTTCCACAAATTCTTAGAAATTCCACAGAGGTATATGAAGAAATGGACCTCAATAGGTTCTTTAATAAATATCTAAGGCATAAGTTATGGTTGTCTGTCAGGGAGCGGGTCACAGGGAGAGACCTGAGTTGGTACTACTAGTGCTCTCCAGAAAGTTCAGGGCCTTGTCACCATCTTTGGACATTTGATCTGTTTTGTCCCAAAATAGTTTTTAGAATCATCTCTAGGAAATGTCAAGAGAACATGATCACCCAGTCTCTAAGGTGTGACTTTGGAGCCAAGTGATAGGAACTGACCACAATACAGGGAAGGATGTCCAGCCAGCATGCCCTTGAAGACATGTGACATGTCTGACAGAGCTGTTTCGGCTTTCAGATTAAAGGACTTTTCCTTTTAACATGACTATAAAAAACATTAAACTTCCTGGTGTTTCTTCTTACCAGGGACAATGAACCCCACCCCTCTTTAAGGCATTCCTCAGGCTTACGTCCTCCTTGAGTGGTTATTGCTACTCCCATCCTTCCTGGATCTCACACTCACCAACTCTGAGTGTGGTGAAAGTCAGAGACCGGAATGGGACAGTGACAGTGTATAACACAGGGATAGGAATATGCTACTTGTTTTACTTGATAAACAAATTATTTGTAAAAATTATTTGTTATTAGAAAGCAACATTTTAAATGTTTTTGCTACATCCAATGGGCAGCAGTAAGATGCTCTGCTTCTTGCTAAACAATCTGTGGGGCCAGTACAGTGTTCAGAGTCAGCACTTTATGAGACAACAGGAGCTGGTATCCAGGCAATATCCCCTTTCTCCACATCATAGTACTATAGGACTTTGAGTAAGTCAGTTAAAAACACCTCTCTCTTCTCCCAAATTTTGAGTGGATGGAAATATAAACACCTGAGTCTATCTGGACTTTTCTTTTTTTTTTTCCAGATTAAAGCTAGTTTGGGAAGTGTGAATTAAATGGATGGCCACAATGATTTCCTAATTCATCTGAGTAAATCAAGACTTTCCCAATCAGTCACTGGTAGAATTGGACAACCTCAGGCCTATCTCCAGGCTCACCTCCTGGCAGAGGAGGAAACGAGACTGACCTAAGAATAGATGCTCTGAGAAAGTGTGGGGGTAAATATACCATGCTTCCACTAATTAAAAGAAAGCTGGAGTGGCTATATTCACAATAGATAACGTAAATTACAGATCAAAGAATATTACCAGGGATAAAGATGGTCTTTCTTAATTATAAAGAGGTAATTCATCAAGAAGATATAACAATTATAAACATTTATGCATCTAATAACTGACTTTCAAATTATATGAAACAAAAGCTGGTAGAACTTAAAGAAGAAATCTACAATTATAGCTGGACCTACAACAATCATAACTCAGTAACTGATAGCAAGTAGACTGAAAATCAATAAGGATATAGAATAGAAGGATATAGAATAGGTGTCAGATATGGACCAATATAAGGATATAGAATAGGTGTCGGATTTGGACCAAATCCATTTTATGATGGGTCAAATACAGCAACATCCTTACGTATTTTCTTGCTACAACTCCAGACAACAGTAGTTGCACAGGGAATGAATGGCTCACAAAAATGGAAATATTTACCATCTTTACTTTTACAGAGAAAGTTTATGAACCTCTAAACCTCTGATATGTAAGACTTGACAACACTATGAAACAACATGACATAATTGACATTTGTAAAAATCTCCCTACCACAGAAGAACACACATATTTTTCTTCTCTTTTTTTTAAGACTTATTTATTTATTTGAGAAAGAGAGAGAGAGTGAAAGAGAGAGAGATAGTGTGTGGGGGAAAGCAGACAGAGAATCTCAAACAGACTCTTCATGGACCCCAAGGGCAGGGCACACACTGCATAATCCCAGGAGCCTGAGATCATGACCTTAGCTGAAATCAAGAGTGGGACACTTAACCAACTGAGCCACCCAGGCACCCCAAACATACATGTTTTTCAAGTGCCTATGGAACCTTTATCAAGATACACCATACTTGGACCAAAGTTCTCAATAAATTTTAAAGGATTCAAGTATACAAAATGTACTCTCTACCATAATGGAATTACATTTGAAATTAATAACAGAAAGCTCTCTTGGAAATTCCCAGATAATTGAAAACCAGATTACTCCTTTTAAATATCTCATGAGTCGAAAATGTATCACAAGGGGTGCCTGGGTGGCTCAGATGGTTGAGTGACTGCCTTCGGCTCAGGTCATGATCCCAGACTTCCAGGATCGAGTCCCACATCGGGCTCCCAGCTCCTTGGGGAGTCTGCTTCTCCCTCTGGCCTTCTCCTCTCTCACTCATTCTCTCTCGAATAAATAAATAAAATATTTTTTAAAAATGTATCACAAGGAAAAATAGATAACATATTTTCAATTATATGCAAATGAAAAACACAACAAAATTTTTGGACTACTGCTAACACAGTACTTACAAAGAAATATAGTGCATAAAATGCCTAAATTAGAAATTTTTTAAAAAGTCCTAAATCACTGACCCAAGTTTTCACATTAAAGAGCTAGAAAGAACAACAAATTGAACCTAAACTAAACAGAAAGAAATAAAATCAGAACAGAAATAAATGAAGCAGAACACAAACAATGAAAGCTGGTACTTTGAGGAAAAATCAGTAAAGTTTATAAATCTCCGGCCTGACTGATAAGAGAAAAGAAGAAAGACACAATCATTAAGGTCATGAATGAGAGAAGTGATGTCACTACAGACTTTACAGATAGTAAAAGAATAGCTTGAACAATTTTATGCCTACAGATTCAACAGTACAATGCACAAATTCCTTGAAAGATATAAACTTCCATAACTTACTCAAGGAAAATAATCAGAACAGTCCTATAACTATTTAAAAATTAAATTTGGGGGTGCCTGGGTGGCTCAGTCGTTAAGGGTCTGCCTTCGGCTCAGGTCATGATCCAGGGTCCTGGGATTGAGCCCCACATCAGGTTCCCTACTCTGTGGGAAGTCTGTTTCTCCCTCTCCCACTCCCCCTGCTTGTGTTTCCTCTCTCACTGTGTCTCTCTCTGTCAAATAAATAAATAAAATCTTTTAAAAATTAATAATTAAATAAATAAATAAAAATTAAATTTGTAGCTTAAGCTTTTCTCACAGAGAAAACATCAGGCCTAGGCAGCTTCACTAGTGAATTCTATCAAATATTTAGGGAAGAAATTATACCAATTATACATAAACTCTTGCAGAAAATTGAAGATGAAGGACTACTTCTTAATTTATTCTGCAAGATTAATAGTACTCTGATACCCAAACCAGACAAAAACAAGTGGAGTTTATCCCAGGAAAGCAAGGTTGGTTTAACATTCAAAAATCAACCATGGGGCGCCTGGGTGGCTCAGTGGGTTAAAGCCTCTGCTTTCGGCTCAGGTCATGATCCCAGGATCCTGGGATGGAGCCCCACATTGGGCTTTCTGCTCAGCAGGGAACCTGTTCCCCCTCTCTCTCTGCCTGCCTCTCTGCCTACTTGTGATCTCTGCCTGTCAAATAAATAAATAAAAATCTTTAAAAAAAAAAAATCAACCATGTAGGGTGCCTGGGTGGCTCAGTCGTTAAGCGTCTGCCTTCAGCTCAGGTCATGATCCCAGAGTCCTGGGATAGAGGCCGGCATCCAGCACCCTGCTTGGCGGGCAGTCTGCTTCTCCCTCTCCCACTCCCTCTGCTTGTGTTCCCTCTCTCTGTGTGTCTTTCTCTGTCAATAAATAAATAAATAATCTAAAAAATATATCAACCGTGTATATTAAAAACTATCAAACATCATGGAGAGAAATTAAAGAAGACAAATAAATGGACGGTTATAATTTGTTTGTAGGTCAGAAGTCTCAGTATTGTTCAGATAAATTTTCCCACAATTGTCCTATAAATTAAACACAAACACAATAAAACCCAACAGGTTATTTTAAATGATCTATTATTAACAAATATTATCTATCAATTTTAATCCTCATAAGAAGTCTATGAAGTAGGAATTGTTGCTATTCCCAAAGCAAGGTCAAGCTACCATGTCCAATATTTCAATGAGTAAATGGTATAACTGTGATATGAACTTCACTTGACTCCAGAATTCATGCTCTTTTTAATCACTCCACCATATGTCATAATGTGCTCTACAGGAAAACGAAACACCAGGTGCCACAACTCTGAAAGAAGGCCAGGAAACCATTTTTAAAAATCTAATTTAGTAAGCAAATTAACATTTTAAAAATCATAGAGATGAAGATTTAGAATAACTTTTCAATACTCTGAAAGCACCCACATACTTTAATCATTAATTCATTAAATATTTATTGAGTATTAAGTGTAAGACCTGCTTCATCATGCACTAATAACAGTTTATACACCAACAATTGATATATGACCATCAGATCATTGAGACTCTTTCTTAGGAACAAAACTCTTAGGTTAGTGTAGACTAAATTAAAATAATAAATGGCATTGCTGTGTTCTAAAAATCCATTTATTTTACAACCTCAGATTGGCTTTCTCCCATTTTCTCAATTACTTCTGAGCTTTGACTTTACCAGACTGTACAAAGTATGTCTTAATATAATAAAACATCATTCTAGCTAAGCCACAGAGGAGAAATCTGTCCAAGTTATTGGCTATTATCACAGTTTCGTGTTGTTAAAAAAAAAATACATATATTGAAATTTAGTATGTCAGAAACAGAGCTTGAGGTCTTAAAGGGAAACATTTTTCATAAAGCAAATAGTTAAAATCCAGTATCCATTTAACTTTAACTCTTATTCTTATTCTTATTTAACTTAAACCTTTATTCCATATATCTACAGAGCAATGTACAACACAGAAGTTCCCCCTTATCCACAGATTTACTTCCCGTAGTCTCAGGGACTTGCCATCAGTCAAGGTCCAGAGCAGATGATCCTCCTTCTGAGGTATTATCAGAAGGTCACTAGTAGCCTAACATTACATCACCATGCCTACATGGTTCACCTCTTCACCTCATTTCTCCTCATCACATGGGCATTTATCATCTCACATCATCACAAGAAGAAGGTTGAGTATAGTACAACAAGATATCTTGAGAGAGACCACATTCATGTAACTTTCATTACAGCGTATTATTATAATGGTCCTATTTTACTATTAATTATTATTGTTAGTATCTTTCTGTGCCTAATTAATAAATTAAACTATCATAAGTACATATATATATAGGAGAAAACATATGTATATATATGTATATATGTACAGATAGTATAAACTATATATGTATTTACAGGGTTCATACTATCTTCAATTTCAGGCATCCACTGAGGGTTTTGGAACATATCTTCTGTGAATAAGCTGAAACTACTGCAGAAGTTGTTTTAACCAACCTCTACTTAACCAGCCCACCAGATTAACTAATGATCTTCATTTCCTCTATAAAACACACTGACTGATGACCAGAATATGCTGGATACTTGGAACTACAGACAAGTCTGCAGCATAAACTTCCAATTAAGTTGTCTGCTTACTGAGAGTCAATTATAATTATTCTCAAATCTATTCATGCTGTTTCTATTTGTTTCCTGACTTTTGTAATTTAATCAAGTATCATATAAACCCATATAAGTACACTATGAGTACAAAACAGTATTGTTTCTATAAAACTTTTTTGAATTGATAAGTATAAAATTTTATAAGTTTTTCATAAAACTACGGATTCTGAAGGAATTCTTTATTCATCATACAGCTTTGCAAATGTCTATAAATTCCTTAAAGAACCCACTTTAGGGATAATGAAACTTGAAAAACAGATGAAGTTTATGAAAGAAAGATAACAGAAAACTCCATAAGCAAGGATGCATAGTCAAAGATTAGGACATGACCCTGCGTGAAAGATTGTCTAAAGAGTGTACATTTATTACATTTTAAGTTTAAATAAAATAGTGAAAGTGTATGCCGATATTATTATTTCTCACTCTAACTTTTTAATTTAACTACTAGTTTTAAGAGCACAGAATAAGAACACTTCTACTAAATTAATGACCCCAGACCAATTCTAGATCAAATTGTGAATTAGGAGAACTTTTTTTCTATTGGAATCACACTTCATCTGACCTGCCTACTTCTCTTCCCAACCCCACAACCCCACAACCCCATTAGGCAAATGGTACCTATTTGGTCTAATTTAGTAGTGCTAAAACTTGATTGAGAATCAAAATTATCTGAGAGCTTTAGAAATACAGATATACCCAGGAGCTTACAAGCAAAGGTATGCTTATAAATGGAAGGTAAGGTCCAGGCTTCTGTTATTTATAAAGCTTTCTAGATAATTCTCATCATCAGCCAGGTTTGGGAACTACAGCCCAGTCACACTGAAGAATAAATAACAGAGTAGCTTTAAAAATTATATGGTAGAGGGGCATCTGAGTGGCTCAGTCGGTAAGCGTCTGCCTTCGGCTCGGGTCATGATTCTAGGCTCCTGAGATTGAGCCCCAAGTCAGGCTCCCTGCTCAGTGGGAAACCTGCTTCTCCCTCTCCCTCTGTCAGCCGCTCCCCCTGCTTCTGTTTGTACATACTCTCTCTCTCCCTCTCTCTCTCTCTCTAGCTATCACTCTCTCTCTCTTTGTCAAATGAATAAATAAAATCTTTTTTTTTAATTGCCTGGTAGAACAAAATGACAAAAGAGTTATAGATGTATGCAACTGACATTTCATCACAAAATGTTTGTGGTCTAAAACAAATGCATGGGGGGGGGATAATTCTGGAAGGATAAAAATAAGCCTCTTAGTATCATATTTTAGGATAATGTTCGACAAAAGTTAAAGTGGATTTTCTGTAATTTGCAAAATGTGCAAAACTTGCAAAATGTGCAAAAATGAAAAGACATGATTTTTAAATAACTTTTAGCTGTAGTAGACCTCTTACTTCAGAAGTTTCCTTCCTTCAGAAATCTCATATGGAAAAAAATATTCAAAACAGAACACAGGGCACTATTGCAGCTGATGCTGGAGGTAGGGGAGGGTCCTGTCCATTTGGCGCCCCCTCTTCCCTGGTGGAGGTCCCTACATAGCTTCTTGGACCTCTAGGAAATCATGATCAATATTTTGAAAATCACAGGCATCACCAAATTCTACAGAGAATCGGAAATTCCCTCGGATACCACTCTAGATCTCATCATTCAGTACCAACTCTCTTGACTCAACAGCTGCTCAGAGGGGTGCCATCAGAAGAGCCACACTGCCAGACTCACGGCTGAAAGATTTGCTTCCCCTGCTGGCTTCTGACTTCCTACTCCAAATCTACCTCATGGCTTCTATTTACTGAAAACTTCTACTCATGGATCCTGTGCACTGCTTTCGCTCTGTACCACTTTTACATCTCTTGTTATATCTCACAGTCAGATGCCCAAAGAATCTGATCGTGGTGTCCTGTCCATATTCGGCAGTGTATCTTGTGAGGCAGAGCTGTGGTGTCAAGCTATCTTATGGTCATAAGCCGATTATAGATAAATGAGTATCTTTGAATCAATTGCTACTCCCTAGAATATTTTGTTAATTGTGCCAGGGTAATAAGGTCATAGGATATAAAGTATGGGGACATATTCCTAGGTAACTACTTTAAATGGCTTTTTTCAAAAGTGGGTTGTGAGTGGCAGATTCTCACATCAACATGACAGTACATTGGGCTGTCTGAATCAACAAATATGCATTTAAACCACAATATGTAATAGATAATTATAATAATGCTGCAAGTCCAAACTTATCTGAGCTTATAAAAATAAAATTGCCAAATTTGAGTAAAAGGATAAAGACAGGAGGGAAAGCATAAAGTATACTTGTGATTTTTTAAATGGTTGGAGATTTCTCCCATTTTAGGCCACCATTGCAATATGAGTAACTTTTTAAATATGCATTCATTTAAAAAGAGGAATCCCTCTCCATTTATTTTCACTTTCTTACATTAGGAAAATCCAACTATTTTTCAATGAAGAAAAAAATTTGCAAGCACACATTATGAAATATGAAGAATCATGGGACTAACTGACCACTTCAGTGATTAGGAAAACTGTAAACTATTTTAAAAAGCAAATTTTTCACTGTTCTTCATTAAGGTTTGATTACCTTGCCCATTAGCATTTAGCTCTTATTATGATTGTGAAATACTGTAGATGTTACCACTAATGGATAAAGAAAGTTGACATGGTTATCTTGATTGACTCATCAATAATCATTTGGAATAATTTTTCTTCATTCAGTGAATGGATCATTCTCATGCCCTATAATAACTGTGTACATCGAGGTGCGGGAAATTAACATAAAAATTATCTACCCTGGAGAGCTAGTTTCCACTTCTAATACCACTAAAAGTTAGTTTGGACTAACATTTGAAGGTTTTGTCAAATGAAAAGAAGAAAAGATTCCTTGATCATTTTTTTTCTGTAATGCTATTATATACACAGCTTTTCATTTTTAGAGTCCCCCACTTATTATAAGAGCAATTAGAAATATAAAAGCATTCTTAAATCTTCCTTCTTACTACTTTCTTTCTGCTAAGACAAAAATGTAAGCAGCTCAGGGCACGCACGTGGTGGCTCAGTAGTTTGGACTTACGACTCTTGATCTCAGTTCAGATCTTGATCTCAGGGTTGTGAGTTCAAGCGCCATGTTGGGCTCTGTGCTAGGTGTGAAGTTTACTTAAAATAAATAAATAAATAAACAAACAAACAAACAACTAAGCAGCTCTTTGAAATTCTACAACAATGTAATAATGACTTTCTGTAAATAGAATATTGCACAAGGATACTACTCCACACTCGTCTTCCTCGGATGAAAAAGAAAGAAAATCATAGCTTTTTGACCCCCACTCTCAAAATGGTATTGGGATTTTAAGTGCACTTACCTCACTTGGGCTTCATGTCTTAGCTACTGCCAGAACAACTTAGAAACACAAAACTTTGTTTCTAGAAGGTGTCTTCTAGATCATTGGATCTTATCAGGAACAGAAAATTGAGACAATATGATTTATCCAAAGTCACTTATTTAGTAAACCACAACATAGGACCTCGCACCTGAATCTTCTGATTTAAGTCCAATAATTGCTTTTTTAAGTCACAGGGCATTACTACCACAAACACTCCAAACCTGCCATCAATCCAGACATGGAAACAGTATAGGAAAGGTGGGTAGGGGACACAGGAGGAGACTTCCAGATTTTTTAACTCTGTGGCAAACTCTTCGTAACCAGTTCTCAGGAACTCGGACAATGACTTCAGCTGTTGGCTTATCTCACAGAGGCATTAGCACTATGAGTGCATATGCTTTCTGGCATGATGAGCATATCAAATACTGACTGACATAATCTTATGGGATTTGATTTCTGGTCATCCTCCCAGTCAGTTTACCTCAGTTGATTTAAATAAATGATAACCAGTCCAAGATCATCAGTGCAGTTCCTACATGGACAGGCAAAGTTCTCAAGGAAATTTAGTTTCAGAGCCACAGACTGGATGCAGACTCACAAACAGACACCCTAGTTTACAATGGGAGAGGATGTGAGTGGGTCCATGGCTTACAAACAATTTGCCATTTCATGACAACTGGCCTTGGTCTGGGTAATGTTTTATATAACTAGATACTGATACCTTTGGGATTTTGGAACTATTTGACAATATCCATAATGCTTGAATTTGGGGGCAAGTCCTGTGCAACAGAAATGTAATGCAAGTAACACACATAATTTTAAATTTGCTAGTTACCACAATAAAAAGGCTAAAAAAGAAATCTTCAAAATCCAGTATAGATTTTGTATTTACAGACTATCTCAGTGTATATGCTCAGAAATGCTTTCATAAAATTTACAATTAAAAAATAAATCCCTGTTCCCACGTTGTTCTAAATATACTTAAAAGTTTTCCAACCAGGGGCACCTGGGTGGCTCAGTGGGTTAAGCCTCTGCCTTTGGCTCAGGTCATGATCTCAGGGTCCTAGGATCAAGCCCAACATCAGGCTCTCTGCTCCGCAGGGAGTCTGCTTCCCCCTCTCTCTCTGTCTGCCTCTTTGCCTACTTGTGATCTCTCTGTCAAATAAATAAATAAAATCTTTTTAAGAAAAAAAGTTTTCCAACTACTAATCAATTATCCAAAAATCACTTTCCTTTTAATATTTGCATCCAAATTGACAAAACTGAGTCTTTTTTTTAAGATTTTCTAATTTTTAAGGAATCTCTACACCCAATGTGGGGCTCAAACTCACAATCTCAAGATCAAAAGTTACATAATCTACCAACTGAGCTAGCCACGTACCCCAAAGCTGATACTTTTTTAAAGAAAACTTGATTTGACTTTGAACCAAAAGCATATCAGTTTTAAAACTGTATCTATCCAATTTAAGTAAATTCAACCTCTCCTGTGTCCACTCATGATTATTAACATGAAACTCAAAAATATAATTAGTAAATTGAAATACTAATTCTAAATTTAACATTATTCTAAATAATAATGTTAGAATAATAATAATGATGTTAGAATAACTTAACATTATCCTAAATTTAACAATATCAACAAAATGTTCAAATTTCCCTTATATTGTTGGCAGCCGATTTTAATGAAAATGCTCTTCATATCAATTCATTTATAAAAATGTGTAAAATCATTATTATAATTTGTATTAGGAAGTTTTCATTTCAACATAATTGTTCTGTCTGTCTAGCTAGGTCACAAATAAGTTTTTCCCTTTCCTTGGAGCTAGTTTCAAATTTAGCTCATTCATATGCAGTGTGATATCAGTTTGAAAATGTAAATTGTACTGTCATTTGCATATTTGATAGTTGACTATTAGCAAGCATTTCTTTTGTTCCAAGAAAATCAGGGTTGACAATATAGTAGGACTGTAAAACTCTTCCACAACTCAACCAATGAGACCTGGCAAAGAACACAAGATCATTAAATTCATTGTCTACTATTTCTTTCAACAGTTCCATAAACTGCTGATGATTCATAGCATTTGCACATGTATATTAAAGGATTTTAACAACTATATCCATAACACTGTCACAGGGTTTGTTTTAGCAAAATGAGCACAAAGGTTTTCTATATATCATATATGTCATATAAGAGAAACATCAGTTACTTGTTTTAAAATTCCAGTAATTTAAAATTTTTGATCTGATACAGTTGAAGCACCATCCATTATGATAAAAAGTAACTGTTTTCAAATCTAGCCAAAACTGTTCTTTGACAGTTGTAAAAGATTTGACAGTTGTGAAAACTATGTATGTCAAGAGTTTAAGTTTAGGTCACAAATTGACAATATTTCTTTGAGAGATAATGTAACTGAAGTATTAATTGAACAAAGCCTCACAAGGTACTTAAAGCTAAAGAACAATTTTTACAATTTTTCAAATTTTGAATCAATTGATATTTTATATTGTTAGAATAATCTTGTTTGGGCAGTTATTTTGGTGGCTTAATTGAAGATTTTTCACTTTTCATGAACTATCTTTTTTAGTCTTTTCCTAATAGTTTCTTATCAAAATTTCCATCACTGCAATAATAACTTTTTAAAAAAAGATTTTATTAATTTATTCATTTGAGAGAGAGAGAGAGAGCAAGCAAGAGGAGGAGAACATGAAAGCAGGGTGAGGAGCAGAGGGAGAAGGAGACTCTCTGCTGAGCAGGGAGCCTGATGTAGGACTCAATCCCAGGACTCTGGGATCATGACCTGAGCTGAATGAAGGCAGATGCTTAACCAACTGAGCCACCCAGGCACCCCAATAACTTCTTTTATCATCTCTCCCTCTAAATCATGTGTGTGTGTTGTGTATTTATATGTGTGCAAGAATGCAAGTAGTTTTACAGTTGGCTAAAGTTACAGCTCAGATCATCTTATACTCATTTTTTAGGGGTCCCTGGGTATCTCAGTCAGTTGGATGCCTGACTCTTGATCTCAGCTCAGGTCTTGATCTTAGGTTCATGAATTCAAGCCTGGCATTGGATTCCATGCTGGGTGTGGAGGCTATGTAAATAAAAAAATAAAAAATAATCCTTTAAAACCTCATTTTAAAATAATTTATTGAACATTAAAGTGTGATTTTAGGTGTCTCCTGTCATCAATTTTTTTGACTGTTAAGAGGAAACTTTTTATCAAATTCACTATGCATTTGCCAAAAGTCTCATAAATTGTCCACTTCATTATGTTAAAAAATAATTTGTCACAAAAAACAGATATTTCACATTCCTCTGCCACAGCAAATTACAATTGCCTTTCACTGTGACATATGCAACATACATTCTTTCAGTATCTTTTTTCCTTTGTCACTGTACTACTTCTGCATTTCCACTTGACTCTTCATCAGTAGTATGCCTTCATTTTTAATTTAAAGCTCATTCACATTTCTTTTAACTAGAAAAATAACTGAGTTATATTATAATTAAATAAGCATCTCAATTTATGAGTCTTACTGTAACTCATGCTATCTACATACAATGTCCAAATAAACACACTATTGTTTTACATCAATGCATAGAAAATAAATTTGAACTGCAGTAATCTGTTGACACGAACAACTTGATTATATACTATGTGTGACACTAGGAATGACACATGTGCTCAATACATGCACTACAAAAGTGTCTGACCCAGTGTAGTATGGAGTGAAATGTAGCCCTACCAAAGCAATATTTCTAGAAAAATACACTGAATTGGTATTTATTACTAATAACATTAATAGTAATATTATTAATTAATTATATTTAATAATATTAAATTATTGGAATTAAATTAAAAATGACGTTCCCAGTCATCCTAGCTACATTTCAAGTGTTCAGTAGCCACATGTGGCTAGAGGCTACCGTATTAGGTAGTGTGATTGTAGAGTTTTGTGGACTGTATACCCAGTTTGAGAACTGATTCATGTTTGTTGTTTCTGTTCATCTTTCCTAATAAATTCACATTCAGCTGAAGTTCTAAAGGCTTTAAACTTTTCCCATGATCTTGCTTACTTCTCTGGAAGCTGCCACATGTTGAGGATTTGGAGGTAATGGAAACTGTTCAGGCTTTCATAGCAGAAATGGAAAGGAATGAGAAAACCTTTGCCACTCACCCATGCTTTCACTTTTAGAACCTTCAGAATTGGTGATATTTTCTTTTAAACTGTGGGAAATAAAAAACAAAAAGAAGATGGCTTTTTAAAATTTAAGCATCTTAGGATGCCTGGGTAGCTCAGAAAGTTGAGCAACTGCCTTCGGCTCAGGTCATGATACCGGGGTCCTGGGATGGAGCTCCGCACCCGGCTCCTTGCTTAGCAGGGAGCCTGCTTCTCCCTCTGTCTGCGGCTCCCCCTGCTTGTGTGCTCTTGCTCTCGCTCTCTCTCTCTCTCTCACAAATAAATAAATAAAAATCTTAACAAAAAAAAAAGTGTAAGCAACTTTTCATTTGTTAAATTAGTAGAAATTTTTTTTCTTTTTCTTCTTTTTTAGAGCAGGAGAGAGAACAGGAGAAGTGGGAAGGGGCAAAGGGGAAGAGAAAATCTTAATCAGGTTTTATGTCCAACACAGCTTGATCTCAAAATCCTGAGATCATGACCTAAACTGAAATCAAGAGTTGGACGCTTAACCAACTGAGCCACCCAGGTACCCCCAGATCTTTTAATTTTTCTTAAATATCAAATCGCTTATTGTTCTATTAATAGGATACCCTAGCTTTTATAATTTTGGGTCACTTTCTTCTAACTTAAATTCCACTTCTTCTTGATCTTTAGTTCTTTGGACCTATTCCTCTCCCGCCAACAAGAGATGAAGATTTCTTGGTGACTTTAAATAGCAGTGAAAAAATAATAGGCATGATATTTGACATAATAATAAAAACTCAAAATTTCAATAATATGAAAAAACACGTTACTTAAAATAATTAAAACCTAGAGACAACTCAAATACCCAATAGTAGGGAGTTAGTTAAATTTTGGCATGTTTACATAACAGAATGTGCTTCAGCCTTGAGAAATAATAAAATAAATATTTATTGACATGGAGCGATGGCTATAAATATACTGAATAAAAGCTAATTCTACAGCAAAATATACTGTATAGTCCCGTTAATGGTTTAAAATACATTTGCATATACATAAAAATACATATGAATATATGCATATTATATCTGTATCTTTGAACATAAATGCCTGACAACATTTAACAAAGTGTTTCCTTTGACCCTTTAAAGTTCACAATTTTAGGGGTACCTGAGTGGATGAGTCAGTTACTGGCTCCTAGTTTCAACTCAGGTTACAATCTCAGGGTCATGACAACCACATCAGCCTCCACACTCAGTGCGAGGCTGCGTGTGAATTCTCTCTTTCCCCCTCCCCGTGCTCGCATACCTGTGTTCTCTCCCTCTCTCTCAAATAAAAAAAAATACATCTTAAAAGAAAAATTTTACCATTTCATATGGGAATTCTTATTTTCTTCTTTCTGCTTTTCTAAAATTTATATAAAAGATTTTCTAAAATTTATATAAAAGAGAGTATATTTCATCCTTTTATATTTAAAATACAATAATGTTTATTTTCATTGTTTTTTAAAGACCAGTTTCTATACTTGCCATTCCTAGCTATCACCAATCCACTCAGAGCCCTTCCTTGCAGGTAAATATTTTAAAACCTGGTTCTATCTAAGGACCCTACCCTTCACCATTTTTGGCATTTAGAAATCACCAGACAAACCAAAACACAGGCCAAAAATTATTTGGGTGAATTTGTCCAGTATTGTAACAACTTTACCTTGTGGATATAATGAGATTCTAAGAATTACAGGTGTAACAGTTTATTTCCCAATACTTTGTGCCTCTTATGAGCCCCGCTTGGACAGTCAAAGCAAAGAAGAATATTCCAAGTTGAATGAGTTCCCAAATGTGGGTTCCTGAACTCCCAGAAACACAATACGCCCCTCACATTGAAGAAGATCCTTCCTGCTGGGGAGCACCACAGTTCTTGGCCTCCTTGGTCTACCTCCTCCCCTTTAGCTGCAAGAGTGTGTCCTCTTTGTTTCTCTTAGCTCTCTTTAGAACAGAACAAACTGGTGTCTTCCTTCCTGTCCACAATATGGCGCATAACCAGATCAAGTTTCTTACCAAAGGGCTCTGCTAGCATTTTAGTTAAGGCCTCTGAAATGAGTTAATGAGGACATATGTAGTTAATAAAGGATAATAAAGACATCATGTCAGTTGACAACAGGATGCCTGCCTTCAGGAGGTCATGGATCAGTTCAAAAAACAAGCACAGAATAGTGCGGAACTGACTGAATTTTCAGGGAAACAAGGTAAAGGGTGTGTGGGGAGGGGAGGTTCAATACCCAAAAACTTTAACGTGGGGCATCAAAGCACAGATGGTTCTTACATAGGGCAATTTCAAAGGAACCGGAGATGTCCACCCCAAGTGCCTCCTGTCTGGATGCTGACTGCCAACTTTCCCGGATAAATAATTCTTCCGAGCTGAAGCTCCAAAAACCACTATTAAATTGGAAATGTTAAGAAAGAATTAACATGGTGGGTTGATTGGGCCTTCTGTTTTACCACCAATTTTACAAATGGATTATCAGATTAGTTGGCCAGTCACCAAGCTGGTTCTGAGGAAATGGAACCCAGATGGAAGCATTTGATGGAGAGGAAAATGAGGTGAGGACCTGGGCCCCTGGTCTTTAGGGTACTCGGGATGGAACAGCAAAGAGGCAGAAAGATGGCTCAGGACCCAGAACAGAGGAAAAAGTCAAGAGACCAACAATGCCTGTGGAGAAGCCCAAAAGAGTAAAAGAGCGAGGCCATCGATTGGTGGGCCAAGAAGGGAGAAGGGGAAAAGCGTGCCCCAGCCTGCTAGAGGCATTTTGGAGTTCATGGGGCTGTTCGTTCGCCACCCCAAATAAAGGCTTTTTGCTCCCTGCCTTGCCTCACTGTGGTTTCCTCAGACAGAAGTGGCTTTGTTCCTGGGTGAGCACCGGGCCTAGAAACAGCTGTGAGTGTGTGGACTTCCTGCTTGCAGCCTTTCTCCTCTGAATGCCTCCCAGGGACCTCTCGGTCCTGAGCCTTTTATCTCCCGTGTTTCATCTGATTCTCATTGAGTATATTCTGTAATTTGCTTTGTCAACTGCCGCTCCCAAGGAATCATTCCCTCTTGATCTTTTGCTTTCAATCCATTTTTTGTTCTGTCCAAATTGTGATCTTCAATTAATTTTTTAGCTTAAAAACTTACCAAGTTCAAAAACAGTCTAAAATGTTTATCACTAAAAAGAGCAGTTCCTTGCCATTCCCACCGCACCCGGTTGGAACTACATTTATTTTCCTCTATTTTTTTTTCTCTAATTTATCCCAAATCGTGACATAACATAAATATACTATTACTTCTTAATTCATCAATTATAGGCACCTCTCTCCCAATATCCTCACCTCTCTCATCCTCCCAATTAGCTGCTCTATAATTTGGGGTTAATCCATTTTTAGTATTTTAGTTATTATGACTCAGTAAATACTATTTGATGTTAAGCCACATTGTATACAATGATTACATTACATTCTTGTGTAATTTCTTTTCTTTCCTGGAGTTCATAATTACTTCATGCTTTTCATTTGCTTAAAAGAACATGAACTTAATGAATCTGCATGTCCCTCTTGTGCAAGGGTCATGTTGAGCTGCTTTTCCCTAAGGTCCTACTTAATGACAAAATTTACCCCAGATCACAGAACCAACACTAAGTCCTATACTCATCTACTGCTCCATAACTACTCCCCGCTTGGTTTGCTGTCCATGATCTAGTGCTGCCTTTAGCTCCTGCCAACACTTCTGCATCTTCTGCAGTAAACCAAAGTTTGCTCACCAAGATTGGCCACAATAAGCCAAGATTCACACATATCATGTGCAATGGAATCAGCCCTTCACACAGACTCTTAAACATGTTCCTCAAGATGTACTTAACACTAGCACCTGGAGATAAGACCTGTAGAAACCCCATCCTTCTGGAAAATCACCTTAAATTTAGAAATAAACAAATGGTGTGTTAGAACCTTCAAAGGAAAACAGGTTGTGGCGAAGCCTGGGCCTTCACTCAGAGCTTGTTGGATCTTACATGACACACAATTCTAGGAAACATGATTGTTTCACAGTCTTAAGTAAGTTAGAAGTAGCAGAAAACTATGAAGTGGTCTTTAAAAAAAAAAAATTAAGTAGGCTCCCCACCCAACATGGGGCTTGAACCCCCAAACCCAGGATCAAGAGCCACATGCTCTACTGAGTGAGCCAGCCAGGGGCCCCAGAGTGTTCTCAAAAGAAATAGACACAAGAGCAGTGAGAGGACAGTTCCAACCTTCAGGAAAGAGCAACAACCTAAAGACAGAACTTCATTCACTGAGAACAAAGCAAATGTTTATCATTAGGATTCATGCATCTCTCAAAAAGGTATTTTAGACACATTTCTTTCTCAAATGTGAAGTCCTAGTCCTTGATGGAGTCAAATTGTGTCATCTAGAAAACATATGTCTTACTTCAACTTTGATGATGCCAGATAAATGAGGTAGATAAGTTCGTGCCATTTGGTGTTAGCTCAGACAATGGCAAACCTCTCTGGCCTGGGAAAGCCCTCACTTCTTACAGAATATGTTTCTCAGAAACTTTACTTAAAAGGCTTATAAAAATAAGTTTGAGTAAAATTAAAGAGGTTTGTTTTACTCCATGTCAACAAAACCTTCAATGCATCTAATATGAAAATTTTTTCTCAATAGTTTTGTTTTCTCCCAGGGTGTCATATAATGAATCAGAATATCTGGAATTTTAGTATTTTATCAAGTAATCAGAACAGACGTGCAGTTAAGGAAAGGCTGGTAGTTATATTTAATATCCTTCTTCCCAACTGAAAAACCATGAATCTAGTAGCAGAGAAGGAGTCACTCCATTTGGAATCAAGGCAGAATTGGAGAGTTAGGGCCTCTTACTCATGCTTCACTATCAATGCCTGGCTTGGAAGTGCTCCCCATGAAAAATTTTATCTAGTGGGAAGGGCTGAGAAAATTGCTGCTTTCCTAAAGAACATACATTTCCCTTCTTGTCCACATTGAAAACTGTGTGTGATTATTTAATTCATTTCTTTTTCTCCTATTGACTAGAGCTCCACAGCACAGAGAACATATCTGGGGTTGGTTTTTGTTTGTTTGTTTACCTTAATATCCTTAGAGCCTTGCATGATGCCTGGCATCTAACAGACACTTTATAAGTATCTAGATTGAATTAATGCTACTGAACAATTCTCCTTTTTCACTGAGGTCACCAGGAACCTCTAGCTTAAATTTATAACTTATTAACTAATGTGTTATTGGGTGTTCAGATCTATACTCTTATCTTTTTTGCCATCCTTACTTCCTATTTTAATATTAATTTCGACTGACACATATTTTTTATTTTTATTTGATTGTTTTATTGCATGTTCTCCTGCTATAGGTCATCCTAATCAATTGCTGAAAAAAAAAGGGGGGGGAGTGAAATTGTAATTTAAAATAGGTTATCTGCTGCTACGAGTAGAGACATTCTAACAAGCCCAAGATTCATTTCACTTAATTTCTCCTAGATTAAAATATTGAGAAGGGAGTGAGGTTTTCCTTAGAATTTGTGCCCACTTGATCTAACAGTAGTCAATATTTACTGACCATCAGTCACTATTTCAAGCACCTCACTTGTACTAAATTACTTAATCCTCACAAGTGTCTCCAGATTCTGTGAATGCTTTTCAAGGACAAGGGAATCACAAGAATAAAATATTACTAAAATTATGGTATTCTCTGATTTATTAATCAGAATTTATCAGCTACAAATAGGTTTGAATATCCATAACACGATACTTAATAAATGGTAGTTTGAATGAATAAAGGTTTATCTTCCTCATACAACAGAAATTCCACCAGAAGATATTTTAGGATGGACACAGAAACCCACAGTGCCATCAGACTCCTATTTCTTCATTGAGCCATTCTTTCACAGAGCCATCATGATGCTCATCCTTTGCCATGAGTATCCATGCTGCTTCATGGTCCAAGATGGCAGCACCACTTCTGCCATCACATCTGCAACCCAGGCACAAAGAAGGGGAAATGCAGAGGACAAAAGTGTTTACTAGCTGAGTGGGTCTCCTTTAGCAAGAAAACAATGGCTTTTTCTAGATGCTTCACCAAGTGACTTTTGCTAATATCTCATTGGTCAAAATGCAGTCACATGGCTACTCCTTTCATCTATAAGGGAATCTGGAAAATGTAGTTTTTGTTTGTTTTTAGGTAAGGCACACTGCCATCCCAAATAGAATTGAGGTCTTATATGTAGTGTATCAAGAGTGTTTCTAATGTTCTCATACATCTGCCAAATGATACCAAAATGTCATGAAAATTAGAAAATTAGCTGATTTATGGAAATGATAGAACTGAGCCTATTTTTATTCTAGTGTTACCTTAGTGCAAGAAGATTTTTTGGTTTTCTCTGTACTGCAGGTCTAGATTCAATTTCCCACCTATAATCATATTTGTTATAATGACTTTTTGTACACTGAGATATCCCCAGATATTCTGCACTAACAGGATTTCTTACAGTGATCTTGCAAATATTCTCATCTAAAAAGATTCAAAATTTATTAGTGTATCTAAACCCTCACACACACAAATGCACAAAGACCAGGAAAAAAAAAAAACACACACACAGAAAACAAAAACAAACAAACTAAAAAGACAGTGTCAAGCAGTTGGGAATCAATTAAGTAAAGAACATTTAGTGATAATCAGGATTAATTTTGAAGAAAATGATACTGTTGGGGTTTTAGAAAGAATAAACAACTGGTGTAATAAAATATTTGCAGTATTTTTTTCACCTTCTGTGAAGGGAGTTGTTTTCCCATCAAGATGTGAATATCTGTTACATAAATATTAAATATAATTCTCATAATTACAATGAGGAGGAAACCCTCAAACACTCTATGGTTTAAATTTCGTTTATTTCCTCTTTCCAAACCCTCTTTATTTAACCAAGAAAGCTGTAATTTCTACACATTCTGAAAGATTAGAATCTAAGAACAGTCTGAAAAAGTTGATTTGGGTGCCATCATGATGCAGTATTACTGCTCAATAGTGTTCCCCACAAAAAAAAAAAAAAAAAGACTTAAAATAGTATAAATATTAACAAACACCTTTAAAATAATCAGAACTAGGCAGCTGAAAATAGGAAGTGGTTTCATAGAGGATACTGGTTGCATTCTGCTGTTCAGTTTAACTTTATAGGAATATGGTTTTTGTAAGAACGTGGTTTGAGGGAGAATTCAAAATAAACTGTCTTCTGTGAGGCAAGCACTTCCGTTCTTTTATCACATCCCAGCAGGAATGCCTTCTCTCCCTCCTCTGCCTTGTTGAAACTCTGTCCATTTTTCCAGGCTGCATCTACAAAGCTTTCCCTGATACCACCGTCCACCCTTCCTCCTTCCTCATAATCAATTGAATTCATTGTAATATTGCTTATGTGTATCATGACATTATAATTTATCATACAAACTAGGACTTTTTTGAGAGAGAAAAAAAATAAAACACTGTTAAATATTTTGCCAGCTCAACAAAAGTCAATCAAGAATATCCCAGGCAGGTCAGGATACACAGTCTCCCTACATAGTTGGTCCAGGGACTTTGATGTCTATGAAGGATATACTCCCATAACTTGCAGGAGGTCAAAATCGTGAAAGCAGTTTCAGGTTCCTGACTGTTTCTAAATTCTATTTGCATTTTCCAATTTTATCTCTTACTTGATCATTTGTTCATAAAGAAATAGCATTTAAGGACTTCACATGTTGGGGGAGGAGAAAGGGGGTAGCAGGTGGGGTGAGGTAGATGCTGGGCTGAATGGTAGGTCCACCAACCCGCTAAGTGGTGGACACCCTCTCTGCAGCCTCAGCATAAATAGTTATAAAATCCCTACCTCAGCAAAGTGACAAATTGGTACATCACGATCTTCCTTGTCATTTCTCACAAGTTAAAGCATGAATGTTGGATGTAAGAAAATTATATATTGCCTGGACTTTCTTTAAGTTTCAAGGCTCCATGGTTTCAATGAAGTCCTTGTTCAAGCATTTGAGCAATTATGAAGTTTTTCTTTTTTTTCTTTCTTCTTCTTTTTTTTTTTTTGAGCAAAAATATTATAGACTAATCTATAGGAACTCCAGTGGCCCATTTCCTCAGAAAATGGAGGGGCCCTATTCTATCTATACAATAATATTTAAGACTATTATGTCTAGTCTTTATGTCCCATCTCTTTTTTCTCCTATTTCTCCATTACCATTTTAACTCATCCTCTCTGAACTTGACCTTTATGTCCCATAATATTTAAGACTATGTCTAATCTTTATGTCCCACCTTTTTCTCTCCTCACCATCAAATTTCTGGAATACTTGTCTATACTCTTCATGTTCTGTGCATTTCTAGCTCTACCTTCTGGCTCCAGCATCCTCTGGACCATGGAAATTATGCTGACAAAGACCAACAAGCAGGAGCTTAGGAAAGTCATGGAAAACCTTTTCAGACTTTATTATAACTGAACCTTCTCATTGGCCTTTCCTCTTTGACATGTTTTGTTCCATTGGCTTCTAACATGTCATTCCCTCCTGGTTCTTGGTTTCATTTTCTGACCCTCCAACCACCTCTTGAATATCAGTGTTCTCCAGGGTTCTGTTCTGGATCCTCTTTCCTCCCCACCTTCACATTCCTTCTTGGTAAACACGTGGACTCCCATGGCTTCAACCAATAGTACATAACCAGCAGTCATAGGTTCTAAATTTTTTAATCAGCTCCAAATTATTCTACTTCATGTTTTCTGCAAAAGTTGCCTTTATTATGTAATTAAATGTGATTTAATTTTTAGAACTTCGTGGGATTTCTCCCATAATTACTCAAATTCCCCTGCCTTTGTAATTTGTCACATTATTCTCTGTGTATGGATTTTTTTTATTAACTAATTTGTTTCAGTTCAAATCACAACTCCTTCACTAGTGTGAGCTGGGGCAATAAATTATGTAACCTCTTTGTGCCTCAATATCCTCATCCTGTAAAATAGGATTAATAATAGTAAGTCCAACCTCATGTAGTTATAGGAACGATTATGGGAGCTAAACTACATGCAAAGCACTTGGAACAGTGCCTGGGACTCTAAGTCCTATATCCTTGTAAGCTATTATGATTTTATATGGTGAACATATTCATATACTGAAGACTCCCGCATTTCTTTGCAAGAGGTGTCCTCTTTTGTGAGCATTAAACTGCCTGATCATGAGGAGATCCCATAGGTACTAACTGCAATATGCCCAACCCACAACTTATTATTTTTTCCAACACACCTCCTCCTCTATTCCCTGTTTGCATGAATTGTGTCACTTTCATTCTCCATCCAGCCATAAAATATCATTGTTACTTAACTATTCACCCTCATCCATCTAATGGTCATGTTGCACCTACCTTCCAATGTCTTAGATTGAACCTATTTCTCCATTACCATTTTAACTCATCTTCTCTCAACTTGACCCTCAGAATCCCCATTTCCAATTCAGTCTATTTCTAAAACACTGGTCTAGTCACATTTCTCTGTTTAAGTCTTTCAAGCAGCCCATTGTCCATAGAAGTGCTATCCAACAGAACTTGCTGTAATGATGGAAATTTCTTTATCTGTGCTCTCCAATATGGCTGCCACTAGCCACTTGTGGCTACTGAGCACTTGAAATGTGGCTAGTGCCACGGAGGAAATGAATTTTTAATTATGCCGAATTCTAATTAGTTTAACCATAGCTTCATATAACCACTGACTATCTTATTGGACTGCACAGGTCTAGAAGATAAAGCCCACCCAACCTGGCCTTGCAAACCCTACATTCCCCACACATACCATTACACCCTATATGCTGACCCCAATAGTCTACTTCTCCTTTTCCAACACTCATACTTTTCTATATCTGTGCTTTTGCTGGAAGGCCTTTCTCACTTTTTCTATCTGGTGAATTCCTATTGAACTTTACAAACCTCAGTCAAATGAATGTCACTCCCACTCAGAAACCTTTACTGACAACATATACATAGACACACAAACTTACTTTTACTCTGTAATTTGCATTCATTGCTATTATAATATTTATACCACATTAAGTTTCAACTGTTTATCTCCTCCCAAATTATGATCTCCTGCAGAGCAGTCTTTAGCTCAGTGTCTTGGACTTATTAAACATTTTTTGAATGCATAAATGAATGAATGAAACACAGAAAACCAATTTTGATCAGTAACTGAATACCTATACTTTGTGTTGATGGGCATGAATGAGCTCGTGATTTTTGTCCTCTTCAACCATCTTTGATGACTGGTACAGTGAAACAATGGACTTTGAAGTTGGTTGGCCAAAGATTAATGCTGGTATTCTGATTCTAGAGTCTCAAGGTTCTACTCCTGTACTAAGTCAGATTATCAGGAAGACATACATCTTACTTCCCTTTTAGAAACCCCAAGGACCACACTGTAGTGTTATGTCTTCTCTTTTGTTGTTTTTACTGTAAGAAATAGTCATGTGGAGACTGATTCTCTCAAAGAGAATTCTCTCAAAGACGCTATTCATAATGTGGTTCAATGCTTCTTATAGAAAGACCTGTGTGAGAATTCTTCTGCTAGAATAGTACTGGAAAGATTTCATCTTTATAACAAACTTGTATGCATCCTTTTATTAACTAATGACAGTTCTGTGACCCTTCACCTTCACATTTCCCTCTGGCTGCCCACAAGCTTAGAGTTAAGTTTCATGCATTGTAATTAGCAATTTCTTTTTTTTCCTCAAGCTAAGGTAAATTCCATTCTTTAATCTCTGTCTGAATGGTTTTATTGGATCTATGCAATTTGTTGTTGGTAGTCTCAGATCCTCTCTGCTCAGCAGGGAGCCTGCTTCCCCCTCTCTTTGCCTGCCTCTCTGCCTACTTGTGATCTCTGTCTGTCAAATAAATAAATAAAATCTTTTTAAAAAAAGAATCTTATATCTTTGATGCTGCAATTGTATTTCTATGGATTTTAACCTAAGAAAACATTAGATGCACAAAATATCATACACAAGGAAGTTTTCACTGTATAACTGACAATAGTAACAAAATAGGAAATAACCTAAGAGAATAACAGTCGAAATTGATACAAAGGCTGCAATTTGGCCATTTTAAAGATTTTATTTATTACTTGTCAGAGAGAGAGAATTCACGCACAAGCAGGAGGAGCAGCAGGCAGAGGGAGAAGCTCCCTCTGAGCAAGGAGCCCGATGCAAGACTCAATCCCAGCACCCTGGGATCATGGCAATTTGGTCACATTTAATACCCTTAATCTAGCAATCCTTTTCCTAGGAATTTACCCCAAAAGAATATAGATATAGATATAGATGATAAAATGATAATAGATTTATAGCTATAGCCATGCATACTTATTTCAGTATTATTAAAAATTTCCGGGGTGTCTGGGTGGCTCAGTGGGTTAAGCCTCTGCCTTTGGCTCAGGTCATGGTCTCAGGGTCCTGGGATCAAGCCCAGCATTGGGCTCTCTGCTCAGTGGGGAGCCTGCTTCCCCCTCTCTCTATGCCTGCCTCTCTGCCTACTTGTGATCTCTATCTGTCAAATAAATAAATAAAATCTTTAAAAAATAATTTCCAACTCTAATAAATTAAGTAAAACTTGGAACCTTTATATGATGGAATATGAGGCAGCTATTAACTTGGTGTTGTAGAAACTTTTTTGACATAGGGAAATGAACATAATAAATTGTTTAGATGCAAATGTAGTATACAAAACACCATTTGTAGTATGTATATTTGGAAATAAAAATGTTAAAATGTAGGTATGCCTTTGCGCTCCTTTCATACTTGTCAAATGGTATACAGGTAACAATTGTTACTTTTTAAAATCAGAAAAATCTACCCAAGTATGCACTTATGATTCTGAAATCTCAGTACAGAAAGAGCGAACAATAAAATGTATGAACCTTCTGAAGAAAGTTACTGTCTAGGTGTGGGTTAGGCGTTACACTCCCTGGGCTTAGGCCTTCTAGAGAAGCCACAATCAGATTTTATGATGTGCAATGCTTCGCCATCTGGATAAGGTTGAGAAGCCAAGGTAACTGAGTGGCTTTATACCACCCAGAGCCCACACACAGACCAGAGCCCGCTCTCCATGTTCTCTCACTCAAACCACCCCCAACCAACACACCATTCATGGGTTCTCTACCAGAGAGGCTCATAAGCCAGCAACATCTGACTCCAGAAAAGAACCCAACCTTTAGGACTGAGACAGGAGGATGCAAGAGAAAATGGCCTTATCGTGTCTTCTGTTTGGTTGCTGCATCCCAGTAAATGGGCCTCCACCTTAAAACAAAATGTAAAACATAGTGTTTTGCTCTCTGGCCTATTTTTCAAATGATTACTTAGATGCACTAAACAGCATGCAAAAGAATTCTAAATTATGGGAATAGCCCATGTGTCCATTAATAGGCGAATGGATAAAGATGTTGAATATGTATACAACGGAATATTACACAGCCATAAAAAATGAAATCTTGCCATTTACAACCATGTGGATGGAGCTAGAAAGTATAGTGTTAAGTGAAATAAGTCAGTCAGAGAAAGACAAATACCATATGATTTCATTCAAACAGAACAAAAGAGCAAAGGGACAAAAAAAAGCAGGGGTGTGGAGAGAGAGAGGTAAACCAGGAAACAGACTCTTAACTATAGAGAACAAAATGAAAGTTACCATAGGGGCAGTGGGTGGGGTGTTGAGTGAAATAGGTGATGGGGATTAAGGAGGGCGCTTGTCTTGATGAGCACAGGGTGTTGTATGGAAGTATTGAATCACTATGTTATACACCTGAAACTATTATCACACGTATCTTATCTAAATGGAATTTAAAGAAAAACTTTAAAAAATAGATATACTAAGAAGTACTAAGAGGTCTGAAAAGAGTTGATGTTTTTGGTAAGGTCCCAAATTTAACCCCTATTCAATCTAATTCCATTTGGGTAATGTCACCTAAGTACCTTAACTCTCCTAGGAGCTATACTAAATAATGCAGGGTATACAAAAGGCAAACTAGTGTTCAGTAAATATCTACTGGAGGTCTGACACCAGGCTTGAACTTCATATTCCTGATCTCTCACAGCTTCTCAATCACACTGGGAGGTAATTAACATGATCCCAATTAGCAGAGCAGAAACAGAATTTGCCTAAGCCCAGATATTAGGGGGTGAAGCTAAAATTTAAACTCGGATCAGCCTGATACTAAAGTCCATGTTTTCCTCACTATTTATCAACCTATCCATCTTCACCACAGAGGAAAACAAGTCATGCATAGGGTTTACAAATCATGCATCCAAAAATCTCTAAAAAAGGAGCACCTGGGTGGCTCAGCTGGTTAAGTGCCTTACTCTTGGTTTCATCTCAGGTCATGATCTCAGGGTCATAAGATCGAGCCCGCCATCAGGCTCTATGCTCAGTGGGAAGTCTGCTTGAGATTCTTTCCCTTTGATCCCCCCACCCCACCAACGTAGGCTTGCACTCTCTCTCGCTCTCTCGCTGTCTCTGAAATTAATAAATGATTCTTCTGGGGGAAAAAAAGAGGAAATGTCCTATAAGTTCAGTTTAAACCTCTAAAGGAGGGTAAAGGAAGGAGGGCATCTCTTCCAGGAATGCTAAGGGAGCGTCTTCACCAAAGGGGACAGTAGCTATAAACCAGGCTGCAGAGTTTCTGTAGGGTTCCAGCAGGATGGCAGCAAAGGCTTTCTAGCAGCCCAGGGTTTACCATAGCCAGAGCAAAGGCATGGAGGTGAGACTTGGAGCTATGCTTCAGAAATAGTGATTGTCTATGGGAGACCTGGAGGCTGGAGTCAAGGCTGGCAAGGCAGACCTGAGCCAAGCCAGAGAGAGGCCTAAGCTTATCTTACAGATAGTTTTTGACCAGAAAAGCATCACAATCAGAACTGTGCTTCATATTATTTGCTTAGAAGTATTTGGTCCAGGAACACCTGGGTGTCTCTGTTGGTGAAACGTCTCCCTTTGGCTCAGGTCATGGTGCCGGGGTCCTGGGATAGAGCCCCACTTTGGGTTCTTTGTTTAGCAGGGAGTCTGCTTCTCCCTCTGCCTCTGCCTGCCACTCTCCCCGCTTGTGCCTTCTCTCTGTCTCTCTGACAAATAAATAAATAAAATCTTAAAAGCAAAAAGAAAGGAAGAAAGAAAAAAGAAGTATTTGGACCAGTTCATTCTTTTCCTCCTCTTTTAATTTCATGAGGGAATTTTGATATTTGAATAGCAAATAATGGCCATCTTAAAAGGTCAGGGCTTTGGGTTGTTTTTGATTTGTTTTGTTTTGTCCTTTTCTACTTTTTAGTAAGTGGATTTCCTTAGCTAGGTTCTGGATGACAATGTAAATCTGCCCATTTAAGAACTCACTGTCTGAGCCTCACATAATAGTCTTTCATTACAGTCCAATGGTATTTTCCCATTCACCAAATGACCTCATGTGGGCAAGCACGGATTGGTTGCTAAGTTATTTCAATCCGCTCAGCTTGGTTAATGAAGAATATGGATGTGGATGAATGGGTGAGTCCATCAGTGCTCCCCTTCAGGGACTGGGTCATTGTCACATCACCGTTCATGGAAATCAGGTCAAGTGGCTCCATATTTTAGGATAGGAAACTGGGATACTGGACAAAACCAATAGAACCTTAATTTAGAAAAACAAAAATGTACATGAACATAAAGAGCTGGAGAATATGAATATGAATATGGCCTGCCTTCTTTTTTTGTCGGTAACTCTTCAATGCTGCCTGACAATCAATACAATTTAATATAACCCCCTGGGAAGCACACTTTCTCCCTAAGCAGGAAACCGTAAAATGTCAGAAATACATAAAAGGCAGCTCACATCTGGAAGAGGAGAGACAGGTATGCTTCTAGAAGGAACACCTGTGAGGTGAACCCTGAGAATTAAGCAGTTGGCACTGCTCGTCTAGTAACGTTTCTTCATTCCCAGCATAGGGAGTGTGGTTTAGGAACAGGCTGGAAACTCCTCCTTCAGTACTCCAATGAAGACTACAAGCACCAGTGCCAGAAATGAAAGTCAAGGGATAGTAGAAAGGACCATGATAGTCTGCAAAAAGCTGCAGGCAGTAAGACAGACCACTCCCTCCTCCCCTACTCCCACTCCCAGACCCTCAGCACTCAACCCCTGAACTCCTCCCAGTCACCTGCCTGGTGCTCCTTTCCTGGCTCTGGCCCCATCCCCAGTCCCCTGCAGGAAGCTTCCCGCTCAGCTGTGCTCTAGCCCTGCCAGCGCGCCTGACTATGCCCCCACCCCCCCTTATTGCGTGGGGTTCTCAAGTTCTGGAGGAGCACCTAAGTACCATGGACAAGCTTCGGGGAACAGGGAGGGGGGCACAGCCCCAGACCCCCTCCTCCTTTCCACCCAGAAGGAATCATTTTCAGCCATTAAGTTCACTGGGCTTCCGCTTATGCTTTCCTAAGAAGTAAAAGCTCTTCTCACCCAAACAGGGTTGAGAAGCACTGTTGGGCATAGTACAAGCCTGGGTTCACTCTTCTCACCAGGCCCACTGGCTTCACCAGCCTCACTTCCAAAGACACTCTCTTGCCCATGCTCACCGTTCCTCAGGGTGTTCCTTTGGTCCTGGCTCCCTCCCTCCCTCCGGGTCATAAAGAACTCCTCCTTCTCTGAACTCTTCCTTAGGACTTTTCTTTGACTTGGCCTTGTTCGGCCTTGCATCACTTCCGGTATGTTTTCATCTCGTCTGTGTTGTCTGCTGAGGTGGACCAGAGGCCTGGGGTAAGCTGCCCCCTCCCCCGCCCGCAAGCAGAGATGCTCAGCACTCACTCACATCACAGATCCTCACGCAAGGCTCCCTCCCACGTCCCTGCCCCTGCCCCTCTGCTCCACCCCTGTGGGCTACCCACTCAAGAGACAGAGCCCTTTTGCAGCTCACCTCCTGCCTCTCTTGATCAGGTCCAAAGCCCCAGTCTGTCCTGACCTCTCCCCTTCAGATCTAATGCATATGTGCCCAGTGTCACACGACGGAGCACGTGATCGTCCTGTGCCTGGAACGATTCTCTGTTGCTTACAGATATGACGCTGGTCCCCGACACAACAGACTGGGTCCCACCCGCAGGGCAGACGGCCTGATTTGGTTTAGAAAACTACACGGTGGCGGGCGAGGGCACTGGATGAGTTGACTCCTCCTTCATTCGCACAGAAGAGAATTTTCACTTCCGGTTGGAAAGGCCTACCCTGCCTTCACTTCCAATGCTCCAATTACATTCCAAAAAATGAATATGTACAAACCTGTATGTTTTCAGTGGAAAAGTAAGAGAGGTCCCCTCACCCCCACGCAAGCCCTGCAGCGGGGGAGGACAGAAAGATGCGGGGCACCTCAAAAACGTTAAGTGTCAAGTAGAAACTAGCTCCTCTGCACCCCTACCCGCCCCCCACCCCCACCCCTCCGCTCCTCCGGAAAATCTGGGGATCCCAAAATCTGCTTTTCAAGACAGGACAGTTCCATTCCCTGAGGTCCCCTGCATCTAACTTCCCAAGTATCCAACTGGCTTCCCAGCTCCCTGTGGAGGGGTCAACATCACACCGACACCGCCAATCCCTGCAGCCCCAGACGCCCGCAGGACCTCCCGGCTCAGCTGCCCCCCCCCCCCCCCCCTCCACCACCATGTCCTTATGGTTCAGAACTGAGAGACGCTGATTGGGTTCCCCTCCATCCGGTGTCCAGTAGGGAAGAAGGAGGCCTGTAGTACAAGGGGGACAACCTGTAGAATCTGAAAGCAAGGATATCAAGGAGATATGACTGCGAGACAAGCACTGGTCTCTCTTGTAATATTTATGATTACTTACAACTCATTGGCTCCCTCCGACTTTACCTATTCTGTTTTCCAAATAAGCTCTTTTCTCAAAGAGTGCTCCTAATTTCTAAGAGCATGGACAGAAGGAATTCAGCATCCTGGAACCCACCTGCGGTAGACGGAGTTGTGCCCTCATGAGTCAAAGCTGACACCGACCCAGTCTGTCTCAAGACAGAAACATCTTTTGTATCATTCCTCTTAAAAATCTCTCAAGTTTAAACAGTCTCAACTTTGCATCTAAATTCAGATAGTCTCTCAAACTAATGCGCTTGCATTCTATTATTTGCATTCGGAGGCCATTAAAAAAGCAATTTCCTTTGGTTCTCTCAAAAAAACTTCATGCTTACAAGTTCTGTGAGCTTTTCCCAGTGAATATCGTTATATCATGGGATTTTTTTTACAATGGGACAACACAGCATTTGTTGTTCAATAAAAAATGGTTTGAGACATAAGCATGGTGTCTGAAAATCAGCACTATTTTTTTTTCAAATGAGAACTTCCAGGAAGCATATCTTTTAAAATTTTTGTCACATTTTGATGTTGCCAATCTCATTTTCATTAAAAAATAATAATAATGTGTTAGAAAAAATTGTTATGGTATCATAGCCTTCTTGGTCTGTGGTTCTCTATTCTGAAATTATTAACATAGAAAATATGTCCATAAATGAAGACCAAAAATACATAGAATTCCCATCAGACCATTAACAAAAACACAGTCAAGTTGTAAATTTCATAAACAAGAACCTTAGTTAATTTTCCAGAAAGAACTATGGGGACAGAATCAACACTTTATGGACTAAAGGTGTACAACGCCAAAACCTAACTAAACATTTTTGAGACTACTTTACCTTCAGTGATAACAAATTATTGAATTTTCTGCCAAAGGAAAGACTTATAGAACCCGCAAGACACAGATTCAACAGAAAACAAATCAGTATTATTGGACATTAATGATTTTTGAGTCTTTGAGATGGATTTTATAGCCAGCAACAATGATTCTGTCTTACTCACATTGAATCATGTAGAAAGGAAGAATTTTAAAATTGGCATTTTCCACACAATTTATTGTCTACAACTAAAGGCAGACACTGGTTTCCCCTGGTATCTCTCAACTTCACCTTCACTACTTCTATGTAAGAGCAGAACTCCCTTAACAAGGTTTGTGTGTGAAATTGGAACTCTACTGTAGGAAAGAAGCTCCTCAGATCCTTCCCGCTACCACTTTCTTCCTAATCCTGTAGATGTACTTTGATATATACAGTACTGCCTCTGCTTACATTCTCCCTAATAATCTACTTGATGCACTATATACATGACTGTATTGTTATTTTTAGCAGAGAGACATCCTTTTTTTCTGATTCTGAATGTAGTCATAACATATTGTCCAAGAATTCATTGCTCCTTCCTCTGTGCTCCCATGGCCAAGGCACCTCTGTTCTAACATAAGTAATAGAAGTAGCCAAATATTATTACTTACTATATTATAAGTAATATAAGTAACCAAACCACAAACATCTCCCTATATCATATTCCTTGAGAAAAGAGAGTGTGTCCATTGCTTTGACTCTCCCCAGGTCCCTGGCATAGTACCTGGTAGGGCCAAGGGACAGCTTCTGGATTTCAGTATTCTATCCTCAGCCTACCCAAATAAACACATAATCCGAGGGAAGCTTCACTTGGCAAATTCAATCTTAAAATTATTTTTAAGCCCTCTTTACCCTCCAACCTGATTACAAAACCCAGGCTTCTTTCTAAATAGAAATTCTAAAGCTGCCTGTCACTAAGAAAAAGGGAGTAGGAGATAGAGAGGGGAGAGAGAAAGAAAGAGCAAAAGAGAAGGAAGAAAATAGATGGTTAGCATTTTTTGAGCCCCATATGTCTGGAATCATGCTAAATACTTTTACATGCTTTATCTCATTTAATCCTACCAGCAGCCCTAAAGGGGGAAAATACTATTATTGTGCTATCTTTCAGCTGAGAAAATTGCAAAAGTTAAGTAACTGCTCAGTCACCAGGAAGAAACAAAGCCAAACACTTGGAAATTGTTAAGGGATTGCATAAATGATCTTGTCACCTTTCCCCTGGCGAGAACTATGCAGCTGAGAACTAGAGTAAGATAAAAGCCGTCCATTATTAGATGCCACAGCATTTCAGACACACACACACACATTCACTTGCCTATCAGACTGGATGAAGTGCTTGGTGTCCTTAGTCAAGGATGCAGAAAATGATTGGAAATATGACAACCACATAGACAGAGCAGACACAGTATATTTCAGTACTGGACCCCCGTACTGCTAAAGGGGGTCTACAGCCAAGGGCTGAAGACAGCATTACAGAAATGAGATCTGTCAGAACCCCAAAAAAACAGTTTTTGCTTTACCACAGCCTTCCAACCTGAAGATTCCAGACAAAACTTCCCATTAATCCTCTGTACACCTGCATACAAAGAATGTTCACAAATAGGTTCTCCTTGTTCATGAATCAAATTCAGCCTTAGTGAGGCCACATTCTCCTCCAGAGAGAGAAACCAGAGATTAACACCATGCTCAGACGACCCAGAACCATCTCTTGGCCTCCAGCTTCCTCAGCTGGGAAACCCAGTTCCCCTGCACACCCAGATCTCTAAAGAACATTTCAGTCTAATATTTCCAAAAGTGTGAGCCACCACCCCAGTATCAAAATTTCCTGGTACATTTGTTGGAAAAGCCCATGCCTCCATCACCCTGGACCTACTGAATCAGAATATCTAGGACCGGAATCCAGGACCTGGCATTGTTATTAAGCTCCTGGTACCACGCCTACTCACTAACATGGAAGGGTGGCTGTGTATGGAGGGGATGTTCCTGGCCTCCAAGGAAAGTCTCATTGAGGTGAGCAGAACTTTCCACTTAAAATATTCAAACCCCACTACTGTTTGCAGACTTTTCATTCCAGCACCTTGTTGTGCAGAAGAAACCAGGAACCTCAAGTTTCAAGCTTTCTTAGAATCGTACTCATTAAACTGTATGTTAATCATGGATCAGGGATTGCACATTATACAACCCATTAAGCTTCTGTATGTTCGTGGAAGACTGCAGACTGTATAAAAATACAAATGATCCAACAGTTAAAATAATTGGCTATAATGAACAGCAAAATTAATTATGAATGACCGCATTGCTTACCCAGTTAACCTAAGTCATTAGCAGATGTAATGGCTTGGATGAAACTAAGATGTACTTTGGCTCCTACAATGTGTTCCACAAGCATTCACTGCAGTCCCAGGATCTCACTGTCAGCCAAGAGTATATCTAGAGGAGATAGTATAGATGAGGGCAATGACGGTCCCCTAGAGAAAAATTCCCTCTGAATCCATGATAAGAGCATAATCCATTATGAGCTCCTGGGTTTACTACAGAGCAGGAGTAACAGCATTCACCTTTTACAGTTAAATGAGCTCTTCCCTACCACCAAGGTGTCTTCTCATTTAGCTAAGCAGTGACTTACTAAACTAGCATTTTCATCTGTGTGTTCCATGGAACACCAATCCTAAAAGATATTGTGGGGGAGAGGATAAAGGATGTGAAGACAGCTTCTGGAGTGAAGCACCTTTTAAAGAATCATAATGCAAACCAGCACATTAAAGGTCCTGGGAGCCCAGTGGTAAAGAAACTCATTTCAGTTCTGCTTTAGTCAATGTCCTCAGCTGCAGGCTGCAGGCCAAACCCTGCCTACCCTAAGGAGAAATGGGGGTCATAGAGGAATACGAAGTAGCCCCCAGAGTAGATGGAAAGTTGGAAAGCCAAGGATGTTAGGCACAGAAAGACCTGGAAATCCAGCCACAACGAGTCGCTTCATCTCCTCCTTTGACTGCCTCATACCCAAGAAGAATGTCTTGGGATGAAGCATTTGAACAGACAATCCCAGGTTAGAGGCCTCTTCTCTAACTAATGGGGCAGAGAAAATTATCTATCCCTGCAAATTCCTTACAGGGAGCGATGAAGACCTTGCTGCAGGACTTTGGATGGTTCTACCTCCCTAGACACACACCTAGTAACAATTTTCCAGCTCAAGTTGCTTCAACTCAATGCTTCTCAAAATTACTCTACCACCATTTCTTCACATAACACCAATTAACAGTACCCTTTTGGATATGGGGTAAATAATCGTAAATGGGATATATGATTGGTATGTAAATTGGGTTGCACGCACAGTTAGCATATCCCATCATTTGCACGGTTAATTTTGAAGGTATGTTGAGCTGTCATTTTGTTCATATTAGTATTCTAAGCAGTTCACCCTGAGAAAGAAATAGGTTCTGGAGCAAGTCATTCTAAATGTTCTTATTCCCCCAGTCTTTTTTTTCTTTTTAAGATTCTATTTATTTTTTTTATTTGAGAGAGAGAGAGAGAAGAGGGAGGTACAGAGGGAGAGGGACAAGCAGACTCCATGCAGAGCTTGGAGGCCAACTCAGAGCTTAATCTCAGCACCCATGAGATCATGACCTCCTCCAAAACCAAGAGTCAGATGGATGCTCAACCAACTGAGCTACTCAGGTGCCTGTCTGCCAGCCTGTTCTAATCCACAATAACTTTGGTTAAAACGAATCCCAAAGGCAGACTTGATGGGGAGGAATGAATGAGAGGGCACCATGCTGTCTCTGGGGGCATGTTGCAGGGGGTCTGTATCTCATGGTCTCAGTAACAGCGGGGAAAGGGGTGATTCTGCTGTTATTATCTCCATCAGTGCAATTATAGTCATCTGCAGGGCACTTCCCTGCTCACACCATGCTTCTCCCCACCTTACATCTTTGTGAAAGCTCTGGGTTAAAAGCTCTCCTCCAGCCTGGGAGTCTCTGAGCTCCAGCACAAAGACCTGTATCCTCCTCACTCCACGGCAGGCTATCTCCCTGAGTCACTGCCTGAAAGTGTCTGGCTATGAAGTGTCGCCAGCAACCAAACTGTATGTCAGGTCTTACATGGTGCCAAGCAAAGGGAAGCTGCTCCTTTGGGCCCCTGTAGCAGTAAAGCTTCTGTTGTTTGTGTCTCAAGTTTTCCCACACTTTGGAGTCCAGAGTATTCACAGTCCAGTGAATCCCCAGAGAGTAATGAGCTCAGTGCAGGGGAAATGAAAACCAGTAGGAATACAGCTGGTTCACACATGGCAGAGGGACAGGAGCAAAGCTGAGCCTCTCAAGCTGGATGTCCTCCAGCTGCTTGCAGCCCCAAGAGGAGAGGTCCAGCCTCCTTCTGCCTCAGCTCTGTCTAAAGGAGACAGGGCCATGTCAGCCCCTGCCTGCTTCTGCTTCTACCTCTGTCCAGTTCATGTCAGGTACCAAAGGCCTGACCCTTGCAGGCCTACCTCATGCACCCAGACCAGGGAGCACCTGATCTGATAACACACAGGTGCTTTTATCTACCAATGGTCAGGGCTCAGATGATCTACACCCAATCACTGGGCCAGAGCGCTAATATTGAACTTGACTTAGTTGGCCAGTTTGTTGCCAGGAAGTTGCTACTTGCACTCCAGTTTTCCACTTAGAGCTGAGACACAGACCCCCAGATCCAGGTTTCTGAGGTTGACCCACGTTTTCTGTACCTTTTCGTTAACTCTAATGAACCTTTCTAATAGGATTACATTTGGCTGCACCTAATAGAAAACTCAGAAGAAAGAAGCTGAAAAACCAAAAACCATTTATTTTTTTTTGTGTTAAAGAAGTCTAAAAAAAGCAAGTGGCCCACTGGTAAGTTGACTTCATACAAAGTCAAGAAATTTTGGAAAAGGAAGAAGAACACCTGTCATTCTGCTTCTCAAGGGTTCTCGTGGTCCAAAATAGTCCTTAGACCCCCACCCACTACATCCACATTTTGAACCCTTAGAAGGAAGGAGGAAAGACACAAGGAACTTTCTCCAGCTGTCTATATGACTTTCAAGGACGTTTTCCAGAATTGCTTCATAATTTCCACTTTATTTCAAGCCAGAACTTGTGGATATTGCCGTATATAGCTTCAAGAAAGGCTAGAAAACATAGCTTTATTGTTGGATATATTGTAATCCTCAATAATATAAAGATTCTATCAGTGTATTAGTTAGAATTGAATTCATATTAATGGAGGTAGTCCAGGAGTGGGTCGGCAGCTCCAGAATCACCAGGTCTCAGGTTCATTTCACCTGTAGTTCTATCATCCTCCTCATAGGACTTCCACATTGTCCTAATCAGTTCAGGACACTATAACAGAAAGCCACTGGCTGGGTGGCTTAAACAACAGACATCTGTTTCTCACAGTCCTGGAAGCTGGGAAGCCCAAATCAATGTGCTAGCAGATTCATTTCTTGGTGAGGATCCTAAAACTGGGTTGCAGATGGCCATCATCTCTCTGGATGTTCGTATGATTTCCTCTTTGTGTGTGTAAAGAAAGAGAAAAAGACAGAAAGAGCAAGCAAGCTCCGATTTCTCTTCCTCTTTTTATAATGACACTAATCCCATGGTGGGGGCTCCAGCCTCATGACATCATCTAAACCTCATTATTTCCCAAATTAAGAGGACTCACCTCCTAATACCTTCACATTGGGAGTTAGGACTTCAACATATGAATTTGCAGGGGGAGGAGGACACAGATTTTCAGTTCATAACACACTTCATAGTCTGTAACGGCTGCTCCTGCTCCAGGCTTCACATCTGCAGTCCAACTAGCTAGAAGAAAGAAAGACTCGAGACTTTAAAGATACTTTCTGAAAGCTTTATGGATCACTCTGCTTTCATCCCGTTGGTCACATGGCCACACCTTGCTGAAAGGGAGACTGGTAAGTAAATTCTGGCTGGCCATCTGCCTAGCTAATATTTGGGAATTCTAATTCTGGAAGATGGGAAAATGCGCATGAGAGGCAAGTACCGATTTCTATCACAATGTGTAAGAAAGACAGAACAGATAATAGATAAGGAATTACCAATACATACCATAACCTCCCTAATTCCACTGGGACACCCACTAGATGCTGAGACTTGCCTTGGTCAAGAAAACCTGTCAAGATGAATGGATAAAGAAGATGTGGTATATATATATATATATACAATGGAATACTATGCAGCCATCAAAAAACCCACAAAATCTTGCCACTTGCAACAATGTGGATGGAACTAGAGGGTATTATGCTAAGCGAAATAAGTCAATCAGAGAAAGATAATTATCATATGGACTCTCTGATGTGAGGAATTTGAGAGGCAGGGCAGAGGGTTATGGGGGTAGGGAGGGAAAAAATGAAACAAGATGGGACGGAGAATAGGGTGGCTGGGTTATGGACATTGGGGAGGGTATGTGCTGCAGTGAGTGCTGTGAATTATATAAGACTGGTGATTCACAGACCTGTACCCCTGAAGCAAATAATGCATTATATGTTAATTTAAAATTTTTAAAAAGTAAAAGAAATGTCAAAACCCTGACCTCTGGATGAAAACCACTGGGTCTAATTCCTGCTACACTGAACTGTTTTGTCTGCTCCCCTTGGGTTTGAAATGATGGTGTCACCCTAGAGCTGGTTCAGCACTCTATCCTAACTACCCCTTCCCTGACCTTGTCTAAGGGCCCATAGTATGTTTTGTATTCCACACATAACCAGTTTTAATAAAGATACAAAGGATTGGTGGTTACTAAAAAATATTTTTCCAACAATTTCTAATCATGAAATAGGTTTAGATTTGTGACACTGCCTCTTTTTCTCTTGATCTTTTGACAGCACCAGATGGATTTGCATTTGTAAACAGAAACATGTGAATGAATGAAAGAAGGACTGAGTGAGGTTTTGGTTTCAAGCCAGCCGCTGAGCTCCTTATCTCAGCCCTCCGCACAGCAATTTAGGAAGGAATTCGTCCACTTCAACTGATAAAAATCTCAATTTCAGCCCACCTTCTTGACTTAAATGGTAGCCAACCAACATTTTCAAATAGGTAGACCATGAATAATTGTTATTTTGCCAAGTTCAGGGGAATTTCAAAGAGGTTTAGAGATTACAGACAGACTACTGGTCCTGCCTAAGGTCAACAGACATTAAGACATGGAGAAAGTTACAACACTACCAAAATGGTACCTGAGTTCATTCTGCATACGGGTACTGTGAGAATATTGACTTCCCAATAAGGAAATCTGTGTTTGTATTCCAGCTTGGGCACTTCTTAAGGTCTATAACTGAGTCAAGTCTCTCCACCTCAAACAGCTTCAGATTCTTCTTCTGTCTAATGAAGATGACATCATTAGACGCTCTGAAGATTAAATGAAGACACATGAGGAGGAAGCTAGCACACTCTTCGGCCCGCAGAAGACAGTCAGTAACTGTACGCTGAATCTGAATTTATATTGAGAAAAATTTCTGTGCCATACTAATTAAATATACTTTTTAGAAATACATCCCTTTTTAATGGACTTAAAAGGAACCTCATTCTGAATTTTCCATTTTAGAAAAACAAACTAAATATTTTCAAAGCTCTGTAACCAGTGTAGTAACCAGTTTAGTATTTAATACAATAAGATAGTCAGCTATTTTTTCATTAAAAAATAAAAGCTTGTATTGGAAATTATACCCATAAAGTCCATTTGGTTTTACAACTTAATTATATGTAGTAAAACTTTACTGCCACATTTAACAGGTATTAACCTAATTCTTTTCAAACAAAAGCAATATTTGACTGGAAGTGAACCCTAAGTTGAGGGGAAAAAAAGGAACTCCCTTAAAATATTTCCTTAATATTTATTTTTCAAGAAAGGTCAACTCAGCTAATGCATGAGTTTGCTTAATGTCTTATTTGTGTTATCTCAATATTTTTAGTAAAACAAATTTGTTACTATGGTGTTCAATTTTAGCATTATCATGAAATAGGCCAATATCAGGAAGGCAAAACCAACTGTGACTTTTGCAATGACAAATTTTAGTCAATTGAGTTTGTACTCTGTGTTAAAATAATTTTTAAAACTCAAGGAATAGTTGGAAAAGATGAGTCTTCTAAATAGATAAATCTCCTAGTATTTTCCAGGGGATTTGTCGCTTTATTTTATAATATAACAAAGCAAAACAAAAGAAACTATTCAAGTTCTGAAAATTCATTGCTTTTAGTCTTAATAGACTTCAGAGTGAAATCTTCTACTTTATTTGATGTGTTCCTGTATAAAATAAAACATTCTTTAAAGTTCTCAATAAAAATCCATAAGACACCATTAGGTCCTTAAAATATGTTTCATATAGAATATTTACAACTCATAGCTTCAGAAGCTGCTAGTATACATATGCATGAGCAATAATACAGACTTCTTGGATGATTATCTGAAATTCAATTTAACTCCACAACTATCTATTGACTAGTATATAATCAGAGATAACAAGTTTATGTAATGAATGAGATCCACACTTCGCAAGACACCATACTGGCATCTCTAGCTATCATGGTGGAGCTCCCTACTAGACAGGCAGCCATATTGTAGGGCAGAGAGATACAAAGGTATGTCAAATACAGCCCCTGCCTCAAGAAGTTTGTATCATTATTCTTAGTGGGGAGAATGCTGGCATATTACACTTGTGCTTTTAAATTTACCAGATATACCGCTATCCATCATCTAACTGAACACCTTTGACATTCTTATAAGGTAGTTGTGGAACAGGTAAAACCATATTCATTTTATATATTCAACAATTAAATAACCTGCCCAGGGTCACAAAGCTAGACCACTGGCAGAAGTAGGATTAGAACTACATTCATATCTAAGAATTTTTTCCACCGTTATAAACTTCTTCTGAACATTTATTTAGGAAGCCCACACATATTTATACAATTTCTAAAATGCCAAGGCAGTATGGTAAGATGCAAAGGCCAAATGACAAGTATCAGATGAGTTAAGGAAGCTATGGGGAGAGAACTTTAAATCCACACCCTCTCTGCACAGGCTTCCAGAAGGCAGATCTGAACTGGCTGTGAAGGGTGGATACAATGCAGAAAAGCAGGGAAGAACCAGGAAGGCATTGCAGGACAGAGAAGCTTGAATAGGTCATGTGAATTACCATCTTCTCTGGAGCACAATAAACTGAGGATAATTCATATTTTTGTCAGCCTTAACCTCCTAATGCCTAGCACAGGCCCCCCTGAATATTGTAGATTGCTTATCAGCACCTCTGAACTCTTTCCATGATAAGTCGTCAATAAATGTTTGGTGAATGGATGAGTGAATGAATGACTCAGAATAAATGAATTGGCAACATTCGTTCAAGAATTAGAAAATCCCAAGGATTCAAAGATTTGGAGATACCATCATATTTCTGAGTGAGTCCATTATTTAATTAATGCATACCTTTGTACATAAGTTACAGATACATGAGGGGCTCTCAGCGGGGGCTGATTTTGCCCCCCACAGTGTATCTGGAGACATTTTCTGGTTGTCACCCAGGGAAAGGATTACTGGCATTTAGTGTGAAGAGGACAAGGATGTCAGTAAACATTCTGCAATGCACAGGAATGTACAGGACAATCCCTAAAGCAAAGCATTACTCTGTTCAAAGTTTCAATAGGGCTGAGATGGGGAAATCTTGCTTTATAATAAGTGCTAGTAACGACTTTGGCAGTGCTGAGGACAGATGCTTCAAATATGTAAACAGATTAATCATTACAGATAATAATAAATAATAATTAGAAACTGGTAAGTACAATGGAAAAAAAGATTGAGAAATACCATGAAAACAAATTATTGGGAAATTCTCTCGGTGCCTTATTACTTCTGGCAGGAAAGGATAACTGGTCATTTCCAGAGGACAGAATTCTGAAAAATCTCAGGCAAACTAATTAGAAACCCAAACACACTAGAAACCCAAAATAAATTGGGTGCCTTTCTGGGGAAAAAAATTCAATGCCTAAGGCGATTGTTCTGCTATTTTCCCTCTGAAATGTAGCATCCCCCCCAACAAAACTGTCAACATAAAGAAATTAAAAATAAATAGGATAATGTTTGAGACTTAATGAGACTTCCATATTCTTTAAAAGGCAAAGACAATTTTTTTTTTAATAGAGAATTATTTGAGTTTAAGAAGAGGTCCACTGTCTGTCCAGGCTCTCTCTCTTGGAGGAATCAGTCCTTCCTCGCTCCTTGTGATTCTGGGGAACAGCTAATCATAGGCTCTCTCATCTCCTCCACTGGGATGGCCAACCAAACTCTCTTCTGGGCACTCAGAAGGAATGGCAATGAAGCAGATTCATTTGATGTCTTACCCTAAAGAACTTGACTATGCATTCCACCACCAAGCTCCCAAGGGCTGCTGTGACACTTGCTTTCTATAGATCTTGTTATCTACCCATCCTTGGCTCGTAGGAGAAAATCCAGCATTCTCCTGATAATTTGCTTTTCCTTTCTTGAGTTGGCCAGAGTTGTCATCTTCTCTTGAACCAAAGCACCTTACCTGAAATAGTTTGGTGTTTTGCTTTAGGAATGGACAATGTCTAGGAGAGGGAAATAGAAAGAACCAGGGCTTCTTTTTTTCACTTGCTCATTCAAATCTCCCAACCCCATCCATCTTTCCAGCACCCACCACATGTATCCTTGAAGACTTCACTGACTTCCCAAGTTAGGAGAAACTCTCAATAGATACCATTGCCTAAAATGAGCATTATTTATTTAACATGAGTTATCTTTGACTGCTCGTGTTTTTCTCTAGACTGCAAAGGCATATGAAGACAGGCTTGCACTTGGTATTTCTTCCAATGTTTCACACTAGCAAATGAATACTCAATAGGAACTGTTAACTGAATAACTATGGAAGCCAGTCTCCTAGATGTCCCCAATGATTCCCACCTCTTGGTGTTCATGCCCTAGTGAAGTCCTCCCCCACCCTAAATAGGGCAGACTTCCATATCTCATAGGATATTGTGGAAATGAACATTTATGATGTCCAAGGCCAGATCCATAAAAGATGTTTGAGTTCCTGCCTTCTTCTCTCTCACATTCCCCTATCTGGGAGAATCCAGCTACTGTATCATGAAGACGCTTTAGTAGCCTTATGGCAAGGTCCACTTGGTAAGGAATTAAATCTCTTGCCTACAACCAGCACTTACTTGCCACTGTGAGCCATCTTAGAATTGAACCCTCCGGCCCCAGTCCAGGCTTCAGATAACTGGTGCTCTCTGGACAACACTCCTGACTCCACCCTCGTAAAGAGCCCTGACCCAGACCCATCCAGCTAAGCTACTTCCAAATTCCTGACCCACAGAAACTGTGAGACAATAAATGTTTTAGATCGTTTTAAGCCACTAAGTTTTCAGGTCATTCGACATACAGTAATTATAAACTGATATAATAATTGATTCCATCTTGGGAGAAAGACAAACTCCACGTTTATCTGAACTACGAAAATGAAAGAAATGTATTTGTTTCCTGGCAGAGATAGTTCCTATAAACAAAGCCACTTTAATATATGATGAGTCAGTTCCACTTAGAGGCTAAAGACAAAAACAAAAACAATTGTAACTCTCAACACAGGAAATACTGAACAGTAAATACAGTACCTTTTGAGGTAGTTAGCTACTCAAGGATGAATGGGGTGGATTTTTCATATAGAAAAGTCTTCTACTGCAAGAAGGTAGACAAAAAGATTAAACCATGGTCCCCAGATTTTCTGAACCCCAAATTAGAAAATATGGTTGACTTTTATGAAGACAATGGACTAGAATATTTGAAGCCAATATAGTCCCAGAAAATTCTAGATAGGATCTCAATACCTAGAACTTAAATCATTCTGACGTTTGAGCTTAAACTATGGAAATAGACAGCTACAATTAGGTTTACTTACAGCGTTTTGATTTGTCTCTGAGGAGAACAGCTTTCAAGAGAACTTGTACCATCCTAAAATGGTGAATTGTGATCTTGAAGTAATACTGACTAGGGAAAAACCCTGCTCAGTAATGAGAAAAGCATGTGAGTCATATATATCCTCAGAAAATCTAAGTACAGAGCATCTTCTCAAAGTCATGATTGTAATAAACCAAAAAGACCTGAATGTTCAGTCTAAATGACTGTTTTCTTGTTTCTTTTTGACAGAAAATAGACTATAAATTTGATTCTATCTAGTCAATTCACTACAAATTAATCATTAAGTAAAGACACTGCAAGATTTTGCCATGTATGTGCATTTATGTACATGCTTGCATATATATATATATATATATGAGTGTGTGCTGTGTGTTTCCATTAAAAATTTAGCTTATAATAACAAACACCACTGAATCTATGCATTTAAATAAGATTTGTCCCCAGAACTAAGTTCATAAACTTATTCCTAAGACTTTGTCATTGTTCAAAATACTTTCAGAACTTCTTAATTGACTTTGCCATCACTGCAAAGGTAATACTTTGGTGGTTAGGAAAAGGCAAATAATTTAGTGGCCAGGAACTGGAACTCTGGTTTCACTTTTGGGGTTAAAACCCTGGTTTTGCCACTTAGGCAGTAAGTAATCTTACAAAAATCACTTAACATCTTTGTGTATTAGTTTTCTCATCTGAAAAACGGGAATTATAAAAGAACACGTCTCTCAAACTCCTTGTGGGTAGTAAATGAAATCACGCACATATAATTCTTAAAGCAGTCACTGGCACATAGTAAGCACCCACCCCCCAAATGGTAACTGGTGAGGTTAGTTAGTTAGCTAGCTAGTTATGTATCACTGAGTTAGAATTGAAAATTTTTCCCCAAAAAACTCCTCCTAAAAACCTGTGCAGTGGTGCCATAATTACAAAACACATCTATTCTTAGAAAGAGCTCCAGGAGATTAACGATCTTGGAAGCAAACAATCTTAAAACATTTAATTTAATGATCTTAGAAGTAAACAGTTAATATTGCTGTTGAATGAACTGAGTGAGGTTCCTTGGTTTTTAGGGGGCTTCTCCATAAACAAAAGATCAAACCCTCAGGGCGCCTGGGTGGCTCAGTGAGTTAAGCCACTGCCTTCGGCTCAGGTCATGATCCCAGGGTCCTGGGATCGAGCCCCACATCGGGCTCTCTGCTCAGCAGGGAGCCTGCTTCCTCCCCTCACTCTGCCTGCCTCTCTGCCTGCTTGTCATCTCTCTCTGTCAAATAAATAAATAAAAAATCTTTAAAAAAAAAAAAAAAAAGATCAAACCCTCTCCTGGGTAATATGAAAAAAACAACTGCTTGCGGGCGTTGGGGTGTGGGAACAGCAGAAGACGTGAGGGAGAGGGCAGAGGAAAGGGACTGGTTTGAAATAAGCCCCACTTCCACCTACCTTTGCCCTCTGAGCATCTGCTGGTTTGCCAAATGACACGGCTCAGGCAGAGAGGCTGGGAGCCAAGCAGAAAGCAACGGGAGAGAAGTAGATGGTAATAGTCTCGTGGGACTGGAGTACAGAAATTGAGGTTCATAGCCTCTAAGTCACCCAGGATATAAGGGACCAAGACTGCAAGTAAGAAAAAGCAGCCTAGAGAAGGGAGACTGAGGCTGATCATTTGAACCTCTCTTGCCCTTGAGGCATTTGCTGACTCAGAAGCTGCCTGGACTCAGAGGCACAGGGGCTCAGCAGAAGGCAGCAGAGAAGAGGGTGGGAACCTAAAGCAAGCAATTAATAGGCTCGGAACAGAGAGATAAAAACAGGAGTTCAGGAACACCAAGGAAAAGGGCATCAGGTAATTACCTCCGATCAGACTCCTACCGGACTACTTTTTAGGAATAAGGGCAATTGGGGGATTGATTGGACCTCACAAAGTCTGAAACCCAGCCTGGAACCGGTTCAGTCCCTAATTGGATTAATGCAAGCTACTCCTACTCTAAATGTCTGCCAGAGACTGAATCTTCTCTGGAGGGATTTTCATTAAAAATGTTCAGCATTCGGTCAAAAGTTATCAGATGCATCAAGACACAGGACCAAGAGAAAAAAAATATCTAGACAATGAAATAGACCCTGTTGATGATACCAATTCAACACTATCAATAGGGCCTTTTAAATGACAGTGATTGATGTATTTAGTAAAAATAGAGGTCAGGATGGAGGATTTTAGCAGAGACCTGGAATCTACCCAAAAAAATGGACATTCTAGGACTGTAAAATACAGTAGCTGAAATTAAAAACTCATCAGATGTTTTAAAACAGAAAATGTGAGAAAGATGAAGAGAAGTGAAAAAGACAGGTCAGGAGAAAATATCTGGAATGAAGGACAGAAAAGAAAAGCCTAGAATACACATAAAAGTTCATGAGACATGTGGGACAGAGTGAAGAGTTCTAATTTATGTATCATTGAATCCTAGAAGATGAGGAGAGAGAATAAGGCAGAAGAAATGTGTGAAGAAATAAACCCAGGAATATTCAGAATTGATACAAGACATAAAAGCACAGACTCCAGAAGCACAGTGAACAGGTTATATACCAAAACAAACAACCAAAACCCTTCAATCTATTGTACGAAAACTTCTAAAAATAAAGACAATGAGAAAAATCTTTAAAAGCAGACAGAGAGAAAGGTACTTTGCTTTAAAGGAATAGCAAGAGATTGACAACAGACTTCTCAACAAAACAAATGAGGTTGCAGAGTTAGGAAGAGGTTATCATGTAGTGTGTTGTACACCACGTTAAGGGTTTTCGTCTTTTTTGGAAGAAAAATGGGAAGTTGTTAAAAAGCAAAGAGCAGGGACGCCTGGGTGGCTCAGTTGGTTAAGCAGCTGCCTTCAGCTCAGGTCATGATCCCAGCCTCTTGGGATCGAGTCCCACATCGGGCTCCTTGCTCGGCAGGGAGCCTGCTTCTCCCTCTGCTTCTGCCTGCCATTCTGCCTGCCTGTGCTCGCTCTCTCCCCCCCCCTCTCTCTGATAAATAAATAAAATCTTAAAAAAAAAAAAAAAAAAGCAAAGAGCATATTTGTGGATTTTTTTTTTTAAGATAGGTATGAAGCTGTAGGAGCCATCACATGGGAGAGCATTCCAGGAAAGGAATTCAACAGAGAGAAGATCAAAGCAGACAAGTGGAAGAGAAATCAGCTTTTGAATGCTTCTGTAAGCCCCTGGTCCCTGAGTTCATTGATACCTGGAGTTTCATAAACCATTAGGTTCCTTAACCAGAGTTTATTGGAATAATGAAGGGGGCCTTGGATGCCAAGACTAAAATGTCTGCTCTTGGAGCAATAAGGAAAGGTTCCCAACCTAAACCTGGGGAAGGAGGCTCTGGAAAGGATTCCTGAAAGAGAAAGTCTCTGGGTAACTAAAAATAGACATGTAGTACAGACATGGTGGAAGAAAAGTACCTGGCAGAGGACTAGTCCTTGTGAAGGAGACCGTGCATAACTCATCTAGAGTCATTTTCTATGTGACTGGTCATTTCCATATGACTGAAGCATGAGAGGTAGGCTTTGCGTGAAGACTCTGGAGATCTGAGGAATACAGAAGATGCAAGACTAGTGAGCCTCTTCAACTGCATACAGAATGAGGGAAAGGCTCAAACACAAATCCCAGATGTCTGCTCAGGGCAACCCAATAGCTAGAGTTCACAGTGGAACTTACTAGACCAGGAGAAGGGGTCTGTCCAAGAGTGAAGAGTAGAGCCAACGAAGGCTGGGGATATGATGACATGAGGAATATCTGTACTAGGGAACTTGATTGGGAAGTCTAGAACTAGAAGGTAGAAGAGAGCTCTGAGCTGGTGGGTGAAACCTCAGTAGTAGGTGAGCAGGGATGAACCCAAAGGATCAGTGAGGGAAAGTCGTTTACAAAAGTCACTCAGGAGGAATTATTACGGAAATGGGAGGAGAACCAAGAAAGAAGGACAGAAGGACAGAGTATAAAGAAGGGAGCCTTCAAGTTACAGAACCAAAAGTAATCTGGGCTTCTAAATATTTGGTTCTCTTCCTTTCTTTTCCTAGGCTGCTAGGAAGCTCAGAGATTTGTGCAGAACTGTACAGAACTTTGAATCATTATGTTCATTAATTTTATCCTTAGTTTTATTTTACCTATCATTATTTCCCCCTCATCCTATTCCTTATTTTTTTTTATTGCATTTCTTTGTATCACCTTCAATCCCAAAAGGGAGGGAAATGAATAAACAAACACACTGCAACTGAAATAAGAGTCCGAGCAGCAGACATGTCACAGTGCCTGCCACTCCCAACTGTCTTGTTCACAGCCTGCTTCTCTCGTTTACCTTACCGGCCTCAACCCTTAGCATTTGAGTTTGAGACTCCTGGTCTAACCAATCCTTAAGACGGTTTTCTGCTTATAACTGGACGAATATATCTGTAGTCCTTCCATGCTAAAGTCCCATGGGTTGTGACCAAATACAATATCAAGTAATCAGAATCACAGTTGTTTTTATTAAATGCCACTATTTCCACTGAAACAGTGCACATATGGGATGCACACAGCCCTCGAGAGGAGGTGGGCCGGACTTCCAAAGCAACATGACAGCATTTACTCCAGACCATTGTTACTAATCACTATGAGGTCCGGAGCTAGCTCCTGTGTTCAGTGGGATTTAAAACCAAATGACTGAGTAGTCCATCATTAGACCATGATGTTCAAGGCTAATTCCATGAGCCTCTGTGTTAATGGGGTAATATTCTGTTTGGCCTTATTCTATTAATATTTATAGAGTACTCATTACCATAGCAACTAAGTGCTTTCCACAGAGAACTGATCAAATTATTAGGGGGCCTCTGATCTGCCTCGGAATAACCCTTTCCCTCCCCTACCTGGCAAAGCAGGGTTGTGTCTGTGAGAGGACCTGCCTGTGCTTCATGCATTTGCTCCCAGGATCCTAGCGGTATCCCACCCTGGTTCCCTGAAACACTGCCACCTGCCATACCGGGTTCATCCTCGACACAGTGGGAGAGTAGAAGTAGCTGGTCCTCTGCCCTGAGGTTGCCTTTCTGTGTCGCTCTTCCTCTGCAGGGAGGCAGCACACCATATTGTTTCCAAGCCAAGCTTTGCAATCAAACAGCTTAGGTTTGAATTCCTGCTCTTCCCCTTCCTCGCCGGATCTACCTTAGCAAATTACTTAACTTCTCTGCCCCTTGATTTTCTCTTCACTGAAACGGGGATACCAAGAGTGCCCACTTCCTAGGGTTATCATGAGAATCTAGTGAGTTGATGACTACAATGTGCGTTGAAGAATTCCTGGCACACAGTACATGTGAGCTGCTCTGTCAGCATATCCTTTTCTTCCTCCCCTTCCCCCTGCCCCACTCACCCAGAACACGTGCTGCCCTGCTCGTCCTGGTTTTCAGAGAATAGACCAAACTTTTTCTCTAAGTTGAGATCCCTTCTAGACACCATGCAGAGGAGTTGAGGGACAAGATGACTCCTGGCTGGCTCGCCAGGTTGGCCAGATCAAAAATGCCTAAATTTTTACTGTTGGAAACTCATTTCTCTGGGCAAAGTAACTGCTTTACAAGTATGTTCTCCCACTAGATTTAACTTTCATGAAGACGAGCAGCATGCCTCAATCCTTTCCACCCTCACATCCCATTCACACCAAGGAGTAAATGACTAACTTGTTTTCCCTCTTCAACACTCTATGTACATACCAGCGCAAAGAGTTATGACAAACCTATTATTTCAGGCTCTATGACAGGGAGAATGGGTAACAAAAAATGACGGAGCCGTGCTCCCTGCCTTTATGAAAGTCAAACCCAGTAATAGAAAATACTTGTAAAAGAAATGTTTTACCCAAAGCTATGGGTTTCCAGGTAGAATTTTAAGCACTGATTCAGGAGGAATGTGGTGGGGATCTTTGCAAGTTCTTAAAGCACATGATGGAGATGACCACCAACCCTAGTAGAGGTAAGCCAGGCCCTGGAATGGAGCCAGATGGCAGTCCTCTGCTTGAAGAGTTTCTAGCCTGGCGTGGTGTGGCAGGGCTGATCAGTGCTACTGACTCATCTTTGCTCAATCCCAAAAAGAATATCTCAGACCAAGTCGGAAGCAATCAACACCCAAATCTAAGAGTTAAGATTTCAGATAAGCACCTTGAAACTTGGAAGAGGTCGTCTTAGGATGAATAAAGGGACACATTCTTTTACACTGTGAGTAGTAAATTCATTACCTCATCTGGGACTTGTTACTGCAAGATCTTGTATAAACCAAAATTAAAATTAGGTTCAAGGAGGTTGAGATACACATATGAATGAAGAGTTACAAACAGGCTCTTCAGATGAAGTTAAAGAGGTTTTCAATTCAGTAAGAATCTACTAAGCACCTACTGTTCTGTACTGACCACTGCTTTGGACACAATCCTAACTTTCTGAAGGTCCCATTCTCTTCCATTATATATTCCTTGGCGTCACTCTTAAGGAGCTTGCTCACCACGGGGAAATCTATACTCTAACATTCTTTATCAGCACCATTTGCTTGCCAATCTTAATAAATTCGGATCCCCTTTCTCTCTCACCCCAGCCTCGGAGAACCACTCACTGAAGGACAATGGCTCTGCTCCAGGAGAATAATTGGAGGCCCAAACTTGAGCACTAGGAACAAGAAGGGGGAGCCACATCTGCTCAAGTTTTTCAACAGTTTATTTGTCCACAGTTGAAATACTCTGGCTAATTAAATTCTAAAGACTATTTTTACTCTATTGAGTTCAGCAGCTTAGGACCCATGGGTAGGATGGCTTTAGTCACATGTAGCATGGGCTGTGTCCTGAGAGGAGAAAAGAGAGGCTCATGAGGCCCTGTCGTCCTTAATGTTCTTTTGCCTTAATTCACTGGTAAGTGCCCTGGATGTCACTGGGTCATAGCGCAGTCACTGTAGGTCAGTGATTCTCAAACCTTAGCATACATCAGAACGACCTGGAGGGCTTCCAACTCTCCTGACTCTCAGAGTTTCTGCCTCAGTTGGTGTGTAGTAGGGTCCAGGAATCTGCCTCCCTTTTTTTTTTTTTTTAAATTTGTCTTTCGAACAAATTTCCAAGTAATGCTAATTCTCCTGGCCTAGGGACCACACTCCGGGAGCCACTGCTATAGGTCATGATGTCCATTCAAAAGCAATCTCCACCTGGAAGAACTTATCCTCCCCCTGTCATCAGACATTTTACAGTTGAAGGTTGACAAAGGCTCCAAGAATGGGCTTAGATTTGGGGTTGGTGGGCAGACAGTTGGAAGGTTAGGAGGAAACACTGAAGCTTGTGTTCAGCACTCTGCTGATTCTGCCCAGGAGAGGACTTTGGGTTGCTCCCTCCATTCACCTCTGTCCCTCACACACCCATGTGGATCCCTTAGTCTTGAGCCGTCTTCTACATGAGCCCCTTCTCCACCACGGGACTCCTAGCCACCTCCCAGCCTGGCAGCTCAGCTGTCACTCTTGCGCATCTCCCTGTCAGGCAACAGCTGCTCCCAGTCCCCAGGGAACTGGCCTGTTAAAGAGTAACTGGTGAATTGCAAATCGCCTCAGTACTGGTCCAAGCTTCCTGCCCAAGAGGCAGCTGTCCTGGGGGAGGGACCCCTTCCCCACTTCACTTCTTACGCGTGCGCCAGCCAGGCCCACCAGCAGTCTGCTTCAAGTGACCACTGTTTCCTCCACCCACAGATCACTTCAGGGATCACTCCTGGGTTCCAAATACCATGCTCAGCCTCAGACCAAAGACAGCAAAGATCCAAGGAGAAACCTGAATCACCAGCCAAGAAGAGGGAGCCTGGGGAGGAGGAGATAATTTGCTAGTCAAAGTAAATAGCAGACACGAATATTTGGCTCTGGAATCTTGACATGTTTAGTCTCTTTCATCCACACATGTCAGCTGAAAGAAACTCCACATTAAGAGCAGATGAAAATAATGAATAAACCCACAGAGCAGTATCCGGGATCTCTGAATTTGCCCACGGGAATAAGACTGAAATAAGTCACTCTCTGAGCCCACTCATCCTTCTCACTTTTGTGAGAAGTGAAAAAAAGTTCATACAGACTCATACTCTTTCTCACTGTCCACAGAAGGTCTTACTTTCCTCGTGCTGGAAACCCTACCCACTCACTTAAAAATCACATACATGTGTAAGAATTGGTGGAGAGACTGGTTGGGCTGGAAGTGGGCTGAACCGCATTCCCTCCCTCCTCCTCACCCTCCCTGGTCTCCTCCTTCCTTTCACCACCCAGAGGCGGCTTTACTTCCTGCCCTGGCCCCACCTCCCCACCACAAACCAGGCACCCTCTTTCTGACAGGGCCTGAGCTTCTTTAGAAAGCCTTCCAGCGTATCCATCCTTCTAAATGCCTTTAGTTTTTTTTAATGGAAGTAGTAGTCATCACTAAATCATTTAACTGAAACCTTCATCATTGAAAATTCTTTTCCTAAAGAAATAATATAAAAGAGTCATGCACCCAGTTAAATACCAACATTAACCGTCTTTGTGGCTACAAAGGTAAAAATATTAAATACATGACTTCAGTGAGAAGGGATTGCTGGTAAGCCTCCAGATATTTCATCTCCCTTAGAGTTATTTTTAGGCACTTAAGTTGATAAATGTGCCCTAAAGTTTAAAAAAAAAAAAAAATCAGAATAAGCGTGTAAGCGAATTGTGATCCTGAATGTGATTTAACTGAAAACAGTGTCTCCAGGGAACACTTTAAAAAGACCTGTTCTAATATTTGTACAATTAAGTTTATTTCCCAGGTTTATAAAATTCCAATGCATTTCCACAAAAGAAAAAGAAGGCACCCTCTTCCCTTCATAACAAAGCCTCAGCAGTAAGTCATTATCACTTTTGACTAATCAGAGAGAAACCACCTGCAGGAATACTCCCCTTTCTGTTAGCTCCCAGCAGAACCTTCCAAATGATGATTAATCACTGAATAAACGGTGGAATTGACAACAGCATAATGACAAAAAGAGAGCAGAGAAGGGGCCCCAGCAGTGGGTGCATGTGGTCCAGCCCAGTGGGTGGAAGGCGGAAGATGGATGACCTGTAAGCGTTTGACACTTGAGTATCTTGTCTTTTGGGGTGGGGGGTGTCACTGCTGCCAAATTCAACAAATAAGGCAGCACGCATCCAGTGGACATGCTTCTTATTGCTGTCAGAAACAAGGAGAAACATCTTAAAAATTAAACTAATGAGCTGAAATTGACATCCTAAGCTCACACAATCACAGAAGTAACAGATACAACAAATGACAGCCTAATCCATTATTGTGGAAGGCATTCGGAAGGTTTTACTGATTACAGCCTCAGATTACCCTACCCGTGTCCCTACTAATTTGAAAAATGATGAATCACTAAGTTCAGACAGGGCTCAGAGAGTCAATTACACTAAAGCAGTGATATCAAAAGCTCATATTTTCTACACTAAGGAATAAAACATGTTATGCCTAATAACAAACAGAAATGAGGCCTATTACCCACTCTCAGCTGACCAAGTCATTAGCAGTAAGAACGTTTCTCTAATTTTTCAATATTTATTTTTGGGATATATACTCCCTGCCCCAAGGAATCCTATTAGCCAAAGTTTATTAACATGAAGAAAAGATTTGTGGTAAATGAGATATTGGTTTGCAGCCGGCTTAATGTGTTTCAGGTACCATCAAGTTTCAGTCCTATCACGTTCAAATGAAAAAGGCAGTAAGTGGTCAGACCCATTGCCTCCCAGACATCATCAATCCCATGGTCTTCCTCATGATCCCTTTTACCTTTAGCACTTCTTTACTATAAAACAGAAGTTCAAATTCACCAAGAAGTTTCCTGTGCATCTTTCCATCGGCCCCAACTTACACAGGTGTGCCCAATCCCGTGCCATTTTACCCAGATGGTAAAATTCTCTGATGCTTAGCAATTCTGCCTTGTCTCATGGACACTGTCCATATTAATTCATATCAACAGAAAGCCTTTCACAGCATAACTATGACATCATGTCTCAAGATTTCCCTGTTTTGCTAGGTACATTTCTCCTGCATTATGTTTTGTTCCCAACCGTGCCTAGAACAATGTTTGGCACATTGTATGTCCTCAGCAAATAAGTGACTTTATTCTCTGGTTCCTTCTTCTGGACTCAACCAACAGGAGGTCCTGTATGTGAGACCTTTGAAATCCTTCCTCAGGGAATTTCTTAGGCATGTGTATATCACATTAAGACCTGAGTAGAATAATCATCTTGAAACTGTAGAAGAATCTAAGAGTGAGTGACTACAGATGGACCTTGAAATAGAGAGCAATCTCATTCTCTCTGCTTTTGGTATGGCTGCATTGGGAACTGATTTTTTCCCACCAAAATTCAATCTCTGCCATCCTCCAATAGCTAGAGAGTTTAATCTCAGATTCAAAACTTAGCTTGAGTTTCAAACTCTTTGATCTGCTTTTTAAGCTCCTCCCCAAGCTGGTCTGCACTGCCAACTTAGCCAGCCTCCCCCATGACACCCACCTCCCTCAGCTTCACTCCCCTCTCCCCACGACCCCTGCCCCCCTCACACACACACCCATACACACATGGCACTCACCATGGTTATACCTCACCAGCCTCTGCAACTGGCCCATTTCCCACCACCCCCCCCCCAAGTCCTATTCTGATGTTCTCGTCCTTCTAGCACTCCAAGGCCCTTCTCTGGAGCTCTTCTGACATCTTCAGTCTTGCACCAGATGCTTGGGAGGCTGAACCAGCCTCAGCCAGGGGGACAGAGCAGGGACTTTGGGGTCATCAGGCCATTCCAAGTTATCCATTTACTTCCTACCTGACCTTGGGCAAGTTGCTTACATGTTCCAAGACTGTTCCTTCATCTGTGAAATGGGAATAAAGAGATGTACCTTAGAGCACTCTTGGCCGGGGTGGGGCGAGAGGGGCAGTTGGTTGAGGGGGTGCTGGGTGATACAATGTGTGAGAAATGGCTGGCCCAGATACGGCAAAGATTGTATCATTCATTTCCAAATCTCCAGTATAAAGTCTCGGGCCTGGCACACACTAGTACATGTTTACTGAATATTCATTGAAAAGGGAGCAGACACGGAGAGGGGTAAAATACATACACACATAAGTCAAAGGCTTTAACTCAGTAAAATATAACCGCTTTGGTTCTCCTTATCTTTTATATTTAAATTACCATTTCTTTCGTTTTTTAAAATAAAATTCCCCATTTTCCATGTCTACCAAAAGCATCAGACATTATTCATTAAGGAGCAGCAGAAACCAAACGTTTAAATTCAGATCCTAGTGTGGCGGTCCAAATCCTCTTGGCTCCGCCTCCCGTGCCCTCCCACAGCTCCAGAGGGGAACCTGAGGGAAACTGCGGGCCTGTGTCTGACAGGTGGAAATTGGAGCTCCCCCTGCTGAGCTCCTCCCTGCTGGGGAGATGGGAGGATTAAAGTCTGCAGAGAACAGAGGTCCCCCTGAAGGCAGCTAAAAGAAATAGGTACTTAAGGTCAAAAAGGAACGAATTTATTGGGGGAAAACACCATAGAAATTATCGAGTCATTAGATAATCAATACTTAGATAATCAATACTTATCTAATTACCATTAGATAATCAATATTAGTTGGCCTTTATACATAGAGGCCAGGTATATGAAATGCAGGGAAATAAGAAAAGAACACAAAATAGCTTTAATTGGATGGATGAGTGAGATTCTCAATTTCTTTGTTTTGTGGGTCTACGGGTGGTTCTGTTGAGGTTTTTTGTCCGTTTTTGCTAACAACCATACTTTTTACTCACAACAATCTTTGTTAGTTATTTAGGAACTATAAAAAAGAACATATATTTATAATTTAAGTTCTTAGACTAAAATAGAAGGAAAAAATATCTGTAAAAAATATCTATTTCTGAAGACTGTTCTGGGAGAAGCTCTTTGTCCTATCTCTCTCAAAAAATTTTCACTTTGGGATTTCATATCTAAGAACATACAAAGAATGATCATTTTCTGAACAAATCAAATTGCACAAAATGCACCTTTTGTTCCTAAACCAAGTGAGTTCAAATTTATAAATGGCACTTTTAACAAGTGTAACAACAAAACAATCTATTACAATTCTTTCACCCTCTTCTCTCTTCAAAAACTAGATTTCTTTTCCCACCACGATTAAATTTTTTCAATGAGGCTCAAATCTTGGGAGAAGCAGAAGGTTCAGCATGTGAAGTTTTGCTCCATTGATTATTAGCACTCGTTAGATATTTGAATTTAGTCCCACACATAGTATGTGCGCAATAAAATTTATCTCATTACACTCAAGTGTCCAGGGAAAGAAAAATGTTTCCCTTGACTTGCTACCCTGGCGTTTGGTTGTCCGATGCTCTCTAGGCAAAGCTGCCTGCGTGCAGTCTAGTAGCTGTCTAGGAGCAGACTAGCCTTCTCCCCGAGGGCCCACGCCCCCGGAATGTTCTTCCCCTCCTGATCGGACACCGGCTAGAGTCTGTGAAGCTGTGTGCCCAGTCAGGCATTTTCTTGAAAGCGGTGGGTGGCCTGGGATGGATGTGGAGATTAAAGTGGTGGCAGTCTTTATTTATTTTGACTCCAGAGTCATCTATCCAAGCTGTCCATTTATATGGACGGGGATGCTCTTATAAATGCAAAGAACATCATTAGTGTTTTATTTCCTCTCCCAAATACCTGTCTATGACTGTTGTGCTCACTTTGCACCAGTCAGAGCTCAGGAACAGTTTCCTGGCCTAGGGGATAAAATGCGAGGTGGCCCACCTTCCAAGCCAGGCTGGACGCTCATAGACGACATGGTCCAGTAACCTAAGCAATGGGCTGGAAATTCCAGACCAATTATGCCCTGTCCAGCAACAGAGTTGCTGTGTGATAGCAGGTGAGGCAGCTCCCTTCTCTGGATTTCTGTCTGGGCTCGCCTGCCTCTTGAGGGAAGGAGCTGCTGGGAGATAACAAACACATTAACTAACCACCTTTCTGATCCGCGGCTTCCTCACCTATAAAACAGGAATGACTAACCAGTGCCTCTGTTGCCTCACAAGGTCAATGTAAGGCAAAAATGCATATAAAAACTCCAGTAATTTGTACGTTGCTGAATAAATGGTTCTTCATAGTGCCCTTATTAGTAACAGGGTAAATCTGGGGCTCAAATGCCCGTTTGCCTACTCCCATTCCAAGACCCAAGAAAAGCTAAGTCAACTAATTCCCTTTTCTTTCTATAGACATCCAACAAGTGTTGGACCCAAAGGAATATGCTTCCATGAGAAACATTCCTGCAAGAGTTTGAGTATATTCAAGTAGTGGCTACATCTTAAAAAAAAAAAAAAAAAGGAATTCAAAGCCAGTATCTCTCAGGCACTGTGACAGTCCTTAGGTTGAAACCAAGAAAACATGGTGGTGCAACCTTTTCATTTAGAGCAAATGTTGAAGGTATCCACATTTCTCGTTTAAGTTCTCCAATGTATAGAAAGTTTCTACTTGAGGATTAGACTTAGAATGAATGGCAAGGCTGCTTCTCTCTATGCTGAATCACACTTAGCCCGCCCTCATTATAGCCCTAGTTAATTCTTCAGTAACTGGGGAGCCATGGTCCTTGCAAATGTCACAATTTTACCACAGTGTATTTACTTCTGGGTGGATTAGCATGAATGTGTCAATTGTATTGGATTGCCAATTTTGTGGGAGTGATTTGAAAGCTTGCAGAATAAACTGTTATTTCACTTGGGGAAATGGGAAGGGGAAAAATGGCAGCTTTTTATGTTTTGCTCTCTTTGGTTCAGATTTGCATGAAATCCTCATAACCAAAGGCAGCTGGAATCCTGAGTATAATGATAACATTGGTGGTGAGAGGTTTAGATGTGGCAGGAAGGTGGGGCTAGTGTAGGAGGCAATTTTTCCACACAGATGTAAAGCATAAGAAATATTTATTAGTAGAAATTACATATGATGATTGGGGGGGGGAAGGAGCTTGTTTTTGAAGAAACTTGTTCACAGTTTAAGTCAAAACTATTCCTCTAACTTGGTTTCCATATAAAGATAGTCCCCTTCACACCTACTTGCGAACATTCTTCATTCTGTAGAACGTTTCTTGTCATGCGTTACCCTGAAGAACTTCTCATTTGGGGTAATAATGCAGTTAGATCATTACTACAAATCAGTTAATTCCAAGTTGACAAAATAAGCCCCCCTTTTTTTCCCTGAAATCATCAGCATGAAGGGGGGACAGCTAATGAGACCCAAATCAAGAAAGAGTTGAATGTCTGCGCACAGGCTCTGGTAACTGAATCAGCGCCAGCATTCTGCATGCTTACATCATTGGCATAACAAGCTCAGGGAGTTCTTCTCCTCCTTGGCTTTTGTCCCCTGTGCCTCATTTCTGCCTTGTTCTTCTGCCCTCTTTAGTCTCCTGAACATGTTCCTAATGATCTCTATGATGACCATGAGGGCATTTTATGTGAAATACTCCTACACATGCACAGCCAAGCAAAGACACAAAACACTGAGATAAGGACCACTCTCAGCAGAGCTCGTGACCCAGGAATTTTGGCCACAGTCTGTCGGTAAAGCCTGCATTCCAACAGATCACCTCCACGGGGCTTACCAAATCTTTTTTTAAAATATATATATATATATATATATATATATATATATATATATATATATATATTTGACAGACAGAGATCACAAGTAGGCAGAGAGGCAGGCAGAGAGAGAGGAAGGGAAGCAGGCTGCCCGCTGAGCAGAGAGCCCAATGCGGGGCTCAATTCCAGGACTCTAGGATCATGACCTGAGCAGAAGGCAGAGGCTTTAACCCACTGAGCCACCCAAGTGCCCTGGGCTTACCAAATCTTGATTAAACAGGATCTGAAGAGCAAGAATGTCCAATTATTCCTTTTTAAGAATAATTTTGTTTTAAGAAGCAAATGGAAAAATACAATGAAATATGCCAAGATTGCTTCTAACAGGGTAAGAGTTTGAGCAAGTCACATATCTCTCTGGTCCTCAGTATTCCAATCCAAAAATGAGTTGCTTGGACTAGTCCTATGAACGTTTCCTGCCTTTAACCTCTTGGGTTCTATTTCCACTATGTTCTTTTTTTATTAACTATTTTTCTTATTACATAAGTAATATATTTTCATTACATAGCTGTAACAAGCAATGAAGAGCAAAATTAAAATCACCTGCTGTCTTACCACTTGGAGATAGCTACATTTGCAAATTATATGAAATATACATTAGTTTGCAAGTAAGTCAAAATGAACCCACACCCCATTTACTGAACTATATCAAACACTGAAAATATATTAAAACAAGCTGATACCAAATTCTTCTCTTCAAAAACTTTTTTGCTTATTTGTAGCACATACCAGGGCCCATTTTCTCTCACTTTCTCAGTTTATGGCTGCCAGCCTGAATACAAATTAGCATTGGGACGATGATGGTCCTACCCATCAGAAAGAAAGTATAAAATCTCAAAAGAGTGCTCAAAGGATCCATAAAGATCATTTGGAACTACCCTCTCATTTTATGGATGAGAAAAGTTGAGGCCAAAGGAGTCTAAGCGATACGTCACCTTCATGGCGCCACTGGACAGTGGAGACAAGGCTTACACGAAGGTCTCTTACTGCCTGTTTTAAACTGTTTGCACTATTATATTATTCCTGGAATTTTTTTTTAATTGAAACTTCTGTTAATAAGAAAACTTGATTTAACCATATTTCCTGGTTAATGGAGGTCTCACCTTACCACACTCCAACCTCACAGTGGGTCATTAGCAAGCTGCAGAGAGCTGTCTTGAAGGGCAGGAATGAGTCATGGTGATAATCTGTGCTTACTAGAAAAAGTCCAGGTCCGTACTATCCCACATGGTGATTGTAGATAAGCAGAATAACCTTAATTTTCCCTTAATTCATTGAGTTTCCTTCTATATTCCCCCACATGAAGGGACATCCCTACACATTCCTTTAAAAAGAGGGATGCCAGGAAAGAATGTCAGAAACTTCATAAATATTTGTTGACTGATGGAGCTTGCTCCAATCAAAGGCACGGGTTCTCCTGGTGTTCCTGTTTACGAGGAGATGGGGAAATAGCACCCACCCACGCCTATCTCACGGAGAGGCCAAGAGATTGAAAGAAACAATAAAGATCAAATCCTTGGAAGAAAAGTACTCTGTGTACTCAGCTCTCATTCATGTTACCACCAAGCCAGAGCACCTGGGCGCTGAGAGGAAGCTTCTCCATTCTTGAGAAATGTAGGGCTTACTCTCCATCTATAAATGGCTTCGTTCCCCGGATTACTCCACCTATCCTTTAAAACTCTTCACCCACAACTCTCCACCCAGTTTGCTTTCCTGAGGTCATACCAGATCCTGGTCAGAGTTACTTTAAGGGCATCTAATCTAGTTATCTCTCATTTTCTTTTTCTTTGTTTTCCCTACTGTAGTCTCTATGTAGGATACAATACTTTCTGAAAGAGAAGGTGGGGGTGAGCTTTCTTGTCTTGAGTGAAATCTTCAGGATGATTCTGCTATGCCCACCATCTCTATTCATTCCTGGGTGAGAATCCCTGATTCTGGTTCAGCAGAAGAAGCTGTAATCCAGAGATAGGAGATGGTGTGTCCAGGGTTCCATCACTGGCTGGAGGAAGAGGAAAGGCAACCTCTTTCAGATTTTAACCTTTGACCATCTTTTCTTCACTAGGCTCCCATGTTGTCAATCATGACATTGTTTCACTTTACTAGACTACATTTTTGTATCTCCTTACAGAATCAAGCAGAGTGCTTTACACCTAGTAGATGCTTAATGAATTAAATAATCACAAACTTAATTTTCTCTTGCTATTCCTTACTACTCAGTTTTTAGCACTTATCTGGACAAGAGTCTATTCAGTGAGTCTCAGACCTGAGTATTCATCAGAATCTTTGGAGGGTTTGTTAAGTGGATGGCTAGGTTCCACACTCAGAAGTCTGAGGTGTGGCCTGATAATTTGCATTTCTAACAAGTTCCCAGGTGACGCTGATACTCCTGGCTCAGAACCAGCGCTTTGAGAACCCCTGGTTTATCTTACCAAGGACTGCATAGGGTCTTGCCTTTTTTCTTAAAGGTTGGTTTTCAGCTACTTAAGATTTCTGTGCCTACTTATCACTTTGCTCAGGCATGTTCTTAAGCAGTGGTCTGATTTGCTTACCCATTTAAGCAATATCCAAGGTAAACTGTAACAGTAATGTACATGTAGGTGTAAGCACATACACTAAATAAATATATATGTTTATATGTATATAAATATATTTATATGTATATATAAATATTTATATATCCTTAATCCTTCTATCAAGGATTATTTCTATTATTTTTCCCCATTTATACTATTATTCTCCTATACCTACAAATGACACTTACTAGCATGGGTTCATGTCTTAAGCCTCACCTAAAAGGAACTAGCACTAGCCCTGCATTTTGTTGACTACTACTCTTTAGTAGGAGTTATTATAGAGAGTCATCAAATTTAGAATTCGAGTAGGCCACAAATATAAATACCAATGCAGTTTATAGATGAAGAAACTAGAGCCCATAAAGTTGAGTTTTCCAAGATTTCAAAGTTAAGTTGCAGCACAACCAAGACCAGAATCCTACTCCCCTTTTTTCTATTTTGTGTTTGTTTGTGTAAAGCCTACCATGATGCCTCTCCAGCATCAAGTGTGAGGCTCTCATTGTGTATGAGGCACTGAAATGTATGATTTCTTCATTTTTTCAAACCCACCTCTATCTATGGAATTCTTCCCATAGTTAATAGTAACTTGTATAGCAAAAATATTACAGTATTTAAAATACTAAAAGTTTGATTAGTTATACAAAACTCTAAATTTTTTAAAAATACATTTGCAATAAACATTCTCTACTACTATAAATACTGCCCTCAGGCACTGTGTTAAGTACTTTATATAAAATATTCATTTGATCCTAGAGTGAATGCTAGGGATGAGTATGAGCTCCAGATTTCCAATGTAAAAATTGAGACACGAACAGGTTGCTTGCCCATGACTCTAGGACCAGAATTTACTATGACCATTTTCTTTTTTGCATCTCCACTAGACAGTGAGGTTCATAAGGGCAAGGGCTGCGTGTATTTTATTCCTATTTTCAACCCAGCTCATAGATCACAGAAAGGGCTCAATAAATATATGTTGAGTTAATGAATGAATGGAATCTCTTTCCATATCTTTGGTCTTATCTACTCTTCTTCACTCCTTATTCTACCATGGAATGTCTTTTGATAATATAATAAAAGTTTGCAACTTGGGTGCCTGGGTGGCTCAGTGGGTTAAGCCTCTGCCTTCAGCTCATGTCATGATCCCAGGGTCCTGGGATTGAGCCCCGCATCAGCCTCTCTGCTCAGTGGGAAGCCTGCTTCCCCCTCTCTCTCTGTCTGCCTCTCTGCCTACTTGTGATCTCTGTCTGTCAAATAAATAAAATCTTTCTAAAAAATAATAAATAAATAAATAAAAGCTTGCAACTGAAATGATGGAAGAGTATGTTTTTTTATGCAGCAAAATCTATGGTTTATTGTTACTGCCTTGAAATTTGTACACTACCAAATTTTTTCCAGCTATTTGAGCGTAATTGGGCTCCTATGGAAACCCTTGCTTGTAAAGTACATTTTAGTTGTTCACAATTAATTGTCCCAGTGGTAAATGTGACTCATCATCTCATCATTCCCACTCAACAGAGGGGAAACACATAACCAAGTCACATCCAAGGTCAAAGTCAAATGAATGGAGAAGTCAGGCATGAAACCAGTGACCCTGGCCCTGAATCTAGTTAGTTATGCTTCTGGCTCCTGGTCTCTTCCAAGATTTCTACATAGTTTCAAACTCCCCTCACTTTGCCAGATGTTTACCACATCTTTCAAGTGGAAGCAAGTCCTTTCAATTAGGCTCACCGGGGGAAACCCACCCTACTTCTCTGAAGGAGAAATGGCCGAACCAGTTCGTCTAAAATAAGAACTGACGTGATTCTTTGTCTGAATTCTGAAGCTGTTCTGACAGCATTTTCTTGTTGGCTAAGGTCCCACCAGTAATGAACTGGAATCGAAAAACAAAGGCTGTTCTCATGTTGTTTCCCAACCAAAGAGGGCTAAACACTGGGTGAACACTGAAATGTCGGCATGTTTATCTGAGTCTTGAGCATGATATTTTCCTACCTAAATATTCCATCAAGTTCCCAACAGTGAGCGCGCGCACGCGCATACACACACACACACACACACACACACACACACACACAGTGTTTTGGTGTCTGTACAAGAGTCCCCGAAAACAAGCCAATTTCTAAAGTCATTTAACAATTTCACCCTTGATATCTCTGGATTTTGTTTTCTCTGGAGGGAATAAATGAGCCGCTGAAAATAAAAGAGATAAAAAATTGTGCTTCAAATTTAAGCGCTATGACTTGTCTTTATTTCCAATTTCATAATCCAAATTCATGTCTATACTAGCATTTTGATGGTGCCACATTTGTGTAGTTCCTTTGAAATTTTCATAATCTCATTAATTAAAGAATTGAGGAACATAAAAGGTGAGACTAAAAAGGTCATGCAAGAACAAAAGCATAGCTCAAGACTTGAATATTTAATTAGACTTACCATTCAAGTGTTCCTTCTGGAGTGAAAAAAATCACTCCAGACCAGCCATTATTCAGCTAACGTAAAAAGTAACTAATAAAGATGATTGCCACAATCTTTCCAGGTTTTCCCAATGCCCTCAGAATTTGAGACAGCAAACCTCAAACCCCAAGTATTTCTATGGAGAGATTTCCAGGTTAAACAGGGAACCGCAAATAATTAGAGCAAGCTGACTTGTAGACGGTAGCTGCTCTGGCAAATTCTACACCAGAGCATTCCTTGGCATCCTTGGTGAGCTGGCTTCCAGGCAAGAGAGGCCAGAAGAAGCATCTCCATTCCCATATCAGTGTCTTGCTTGTGTCATCCCTGTACCTTCTCCCTTAGCTTCAGCTCCAAAATAGGGAAGACCCTCAAAATTCTCGCCCTGAGTGCTTCAAACTGGTTAAGGAATAACAATCATATTGAACATATAATGGGATAGGGAGAGGATTTGAGCTAATATTTTACACTTCATGCTTCTCTAGTTTACCTGGATTTTTTTTTTCTTTGCTATTTAAGTCGAGAGCAGAGCTGACGTTAGGACAGGGCTTGAAAACTCAGCTCCTTGCAGGAGAAAGACATATAACGTCAACACAGAAAGCAGACTGGGTATAAGAAGCACACATTCTGTGTGGTCTGGTTTTATTTTCCCACTTTTAATGGAGACATGGATAGAAGAAATAGATTTTACCTGAACTCCACTACATGAGAAGAGGCCTCCGCTACATGACATTAGGCCTCAGTGATGGTAGTAGGGCATGGTGGGGACTGAGGAAAACAGAAGCACAATAAACCCATCTAAAAGGGGTGGCCACTTCGCTCCTCGAGCCATTTGCTGATGTGCTGAGATTCAAGACCCAAGGCTGCTAAACTGGCTGAAGTTTTGAGAGAAGCTAAAAATCTCAACTTTTCCCATGTTGGTAATTCAGTCTGGTTTGGTGGTGGTTGTTCTTGTTGGTTGGTTGGTTGGTTGGGGTTTTTTTTTAAGAGACACTGTTCCAGGTAACACTGTGGAGACCAAAGAGAAAAGAAACAAAGAAAATAAAGCAAAAAACTTGTGTGCAAGCTCTGCCTTCAGGTCTTGAGATCAGTTAGGTTTGCCTCTTAGATTTTTTTTTAACTTTATTATTTTTTCAGAGAAAAAAATTTTCACTGAATTTTTTCATTTGGATTTTTCATTTTGGATTCATTTTTTCAATGAATCCAAGATTCATTGTTTATACATCACACCCAGTGCTCCATACAATACATGCCCTCCATAATACCCACCACCAGGCTCACCCAACCCCCACCCCGCTTCCTTCTAAAACCCCCAGTTTGTTTCTCAGAGTTCACAGTCTCTCATGGTTCATCTGCCCCTTAGATTTTATTTTCCATCCCTCTCTACCTCACCCACTCAGCCTTCAGCCTCCAGGCCCAGCCCTCTACTCTTGGCCCTTGCTTCCGGCCAAATGTAAATGCAGCACAAAACTTTGGGATCAGCAAATATAGAGTTTGTTTACCTCCATACCTCCTCTATAAAGTCAAGGCCTAATGCATACTTTGAGACATTTCTGAGACTTTTTTTCCCTCAGTTATGACAACTGATGAGCTCTTATCTGTGTATAATCTCTTGCCATGAATACACTTTTCTATTAAAAAAAAAACTGTCTTTATGAGGAGTCACTTCCATGGACATGAGACAAAGCAGTGCCAGCTGGCCCACAGTGAGTTGAACCTCAGTTGAACAAATCAACTAAAAAGTGAGAGCAAAGAATATTTCATAGCAGTAATACTGAAACTGTTAAAATCGGAGAATCGGTCATTAGTAGACATCAACATGCCCTTAAACATAAACTGACTTTAATTCATTCATTTTACACCTGGATGAACTAAGCCTCAAAGAGATTCAGTGTTTAGGGATGGTCAGAAACCTAGCTAGCCTGTCACAAAACAAGATCTAGAACCCAAGTCTCCAGTTCTGCCATTCAGCATGGTGTGTGTTAGGAGCTATTAGTGATTCTGCAACACTACTACATGATTCTCCAAGAGGAATATAAGCAAAAAGAATCCTATCCTTTGTCAGTCATACTTATAGTCTTGGCGGTCTACCCCCAGATGGCACATCACATAGCTCCATAGCTCCAGAGACAACAAACGACATTATTGTTATTATCTACTTATTAGTGTTCACTTAGCCGTAAATCAGCTCTCGAACCTCATTGTTCTTCATTCTGTGATTAGCAGGGTCCACAGGGCTACACAGCAGAGCAGTAGCCAAATTAACACAGCACGTCATGACTCACCTCTGAATACATATTTTCCATGAAGTTACTCAATCAGAAGATGACAGTACCTCACTCTCTCAGAAATACACAAGGAAATATTTTCTATCAGCAGACAAAGTAGAAAGCTGGAGTAGTCCCTTGTCGTCACAGTTTCCAACCCTCAGGGTTCTGAGGCAGATTTGACCCCCAGTATCTCTGCTTCTGAAAAGAGGTCCTACCCCCAAATTCTCATTGGCTGGCAGACAGTGTGGTCTTATCGAAAAAGCAGTGGGCCCCCAGAAGGAAAGAGCAGTGGCAGTCGTCCGTCCACTCAGGGATTCTCATGGATATGTCCCTTCCGGTTTTCTCATCTGTGAAGGGACAAGAATCAAACAAGATGATTCTGCAAGTCTCCTAATGTCAACATCTTCTGCTTCTCCTACCACAGCGAGTAGAGGCTGACCAGGTTTTCTGATGAAAACACATCCACACACAGAATTGACGTCTTTTAAGACTGATATATTGCATAGGGTTAACAGTTTAAGTGGTCAAGATTATACCTCAACCTGATAGAAAATATTTGCCTTGTTGTTGTTGCTGCTGCTGCATTTTTAAATATTTGTTGATATGAACTTTATAGTCTCGATATTTGTTACGATCTTTTCGGAGTATCTGCCTTTACATTTCGACAACGTAATAAGAACACACACACAAACACACACACATCTAAGATTTCTTTTTTAACCTTAATCTTTTAGGAGGTACAGAAGCAAGAGAGAAGGAAATACTTGCAATCTCTTGGCTTTTGTCTCAACTGGGAAACTTTTCTCATTTTTAAAAGTCTTTGACTTTTTTCAAAACAAACATCACAGGAAAAAGAGGAAATTGTTGCTGAGACTAAAAAGTCCAGACACTGCATTTCCACCCGTCCTCTCCACATTGCCCCATCTTGGGATGCTTCTTTAACAATGAGTTGAAGATTGATGCTTTTCAGGATAATGAAGCATGGGACTACCTTCAAGACATACAGTTCCTTTTCAACTCCTTCTCTGCATGGGCCAGGATATTGGAGAAAATCAGCAGATTTCCGAGTGTTAATGTTCAACCAGGTACAGTAATGGATATAAAGCACAGAGGGCAAGACAGATCCGTTTGACAGACCCACCACTCCAGCCCATTGAAGCTGGCATGTACTAGGCTTGTATGTTGCCTTGTCTAATTAGCTGCTGAGCTGTGCCCTGGCTCCTTGCTCCTGATGGAAACTTAGCGGGGAAACTCCTGTCACCAGGCATGATGAAGTGGCGCTTGATTGTGCTACAAGATGTCCCGTGGCTGCAGTCCAGACTGTTTCGGCTAATCATCAACTTTGCAGATTCCAACACGAGGGCTTGTCTACCAGAGCAGGAGCTTTGCAAAAGTCAGTGTGAATGATCTATAGCTGCAGAAAGAATATAAGGAATTGCTTTGTTTATGTATTTTTTAAAGAAAGTACTAACAACAATGGACAGAACCATGAGTATGCCTGAGAAACAGGGGACCACTTTCAAGTCGATACTCCTTACAGGGTCATCGTAAGAAGAAGCACCCACACTTAGCTTCTGCATGTGGCCAAACAGGTCACACCATCAGATTAAATGTTTAATCATTTCACAGCTATGTAACTCGTCTATTACTCCTGAATTTCTTCCCTTGAGCAGGAATTTGCATCACTTGAGTTGCAACTCTCTGTCTCTGGACAGGTTACTTCTCTTTTCAGAGTCTCCAGTTCCCCCATACTGTAAACTATTTTATAGGGTTGCATTGAGTGACTTCTGAAGTTCTTTGAATAGTTCCTAATGCACAGTAAGCACTCCTCGGTGCTAGCTGCCATTGTTTTCATTTCTGGGGTGTTTGAACATATCATTCGAAAAGTAAATGTGATCAGAGAACACCTGTTGATAAGCACCATCTGTACGGTATAAAATCTGAAGCCAACTAACAGATTTCCAATGACAGTGGAGGGTATATCAAGAATCTTCTTTAAGAGGTTGTAATTACAAGTTGTCATAACAAGGAAGGAGGAGCAGCCTGTCTCTTTCTCTCCCTGTTGGTCAGTGTTATCCTACCTTGGTGATGACAAAGTCCATTCTAAGCAATGGTTTCAAGGACAAAGGCATATGCCCATTTCTGGTAAAAAGTAGACCTCAGTGTCCATACTTAAGACTTTGGGTGTCTGTTATGAGCACACAATTACAACTAATCCCAGAAGAATTACCCCCTGTAAAAACGCAATGTTCAGCTCAGAAAACAGAAATAGAGGATATAATATCTGAAGAGAAACAGAACCAAATCTGGCCCAATCCACCCCAGCTGCCATTTTCAAATGGGGAAACTGAAGCCTAGAAAGGTGACTTGCTCCGCACTTGCACCGAATCAGGGGCTCGCACCCTCTCTAACCTGGGATGACTTCCTTCTTTAGATATGGTCGGAAGAGGTCAACTCAAGTCAGCCATTTAACTAGCTGAGACCCCAACCTGAGCTTTTCCTCCAGTTTATCTGCATCTGAATGAGACTTCCTAAAACAGAGGCTAGCATGAAGAGCAAACATTATTTCATAAAACAACATCATCGTTAAAACAGGTACGACCAGTTTTTTCAGAACTATGTATGCATGTGTGAAACGATACTCAAAACATATTTTTAGGCGAAAAGCACAACTTGAAGAACGGTCTAAAGAATATCCATAGCACAGGGGCGCCTGGGTGGCTCAGTGGGTTAAGCCTCTGCCTTCAGCTCAGGTCATGATCTCAGGGTCCTGGGATCGAGCCCTGCATTGGGCTCTCTGCTCGTTGGAGAGCCTGCTTCCTCCTCTCTCTCTGCCTGCTTCTCTGCCTACTTGTGATCTCTGTCTGTCAAATAAATAAAATATTAAAAAAAATATATCCATAGCACAATCCTAGAGGGGTGTGTATGCGCGCACGCACACCCGTACATAAGTGCTGGGAAAAAAAGCCTAGAATGATACGCACAAAATTATTCAGCAACCTTGTGACGAAGAAAAGGGAACTGAGGAAACCAGAATGAGTAAAAGGTAAAAGGATGCTTTCATTTTTATTCCACCTACTTCAGCATTGTTCAGATGCTTTTGCGGCAATAATGTTTTACAGTCAGCGTTACTCGTGCAATTATAAACTTATTTAATGTATTTCAATACATCAGCCACAGTTTATGTCATCATCTCAATCATCCCCGAAGCTTAAAACCTTCACAAAAGCTGTTATAACAAAGGGAAACATTTACTCAATTTTCTTCTGTTCTCAAACCAAGGCACACTGTAGTAAAAGTACATTTCTGCTATAGCCAATAATAATACACAAGTCTAAATCAAGATTTTAGTGGTATTAGTAATACAAAGAGTGTCCTCAAATATTGGTTAAGTTTCAAAAGCGTTTTAGGAACAGTCTATAAAAATAGAAGTATGTCAATATACTGGGGTTTTTCAGTTTACACATAAGTACACATAAAATAAAACCTCCTCACCTATTTGTGCAGATAAATTATATTATTTTAAGGATTAATCACAGAACCATGCTTTTCAGTTAGGAAATTCTATCAGAAATGAATTTTAACTTTCTCTTCCAAACCACATGGTTAGTATAATCACCAGCAGCAAAAGAAAAAAATCAAGCTATTTTAACCCTTCCTAGAAAAATTATCTGCTAATTGTACTTTTACTTTTTTCTAGGAAACAATGAATTATTTTACATTAAAAAATGTGATTGGAGGGCACCTGGGTGGCTCAGTCCCTTAAGCATCTGCCTCGGGCTCAGGTCATGATCCCCCGGTCCTGGGATGGAGCCCCACATCAGGCTTCCTGCTCAGTGGGGAGCCTGCTTTCTCCCTCTCCCTCTGCCTGCTGCTCCCCCGACTTGTTTTCTCTCTCTCTCTCTATCAAATAAAAATCTTCAAAAAGAAAAGAAGAGAAGTGTTATTGGGTAGTCCTTATATTTGAATGTCCATTGAAAATTTTAAATTTCTTAAATTTTAGTTCAATTTTTCCCGTAAAGCAGTAATAAAAGATCCAAACTGTTGTGTTGCTTAAGTAGGGAAATCATCAGAGAACACCACTGAACGTCTGCTTACACTAATAATGACTAGGTAGCCGTCATTTTTAAAAACAATGTCACAAAAGCTATTTCGATGCTGTCATGCTTAAGAATAATTAGTTTTCATCAAAGCAACAGATTATCTGTTCATGTTGTCCACTGGGTCATTACAATGAACAACCAATACAGATAAATGATATCTAATCTTTTCGGCTCTTCTATTGAGCTGATGAATGGTTATGACATCTCCAATATTATAAGGCAGAAAAATTATGCTGACATTTAGAAGCAAAAGCACAGAAAGATAAAACTAAGCACAAAGCATGCCCAACACTACTAGGGAGAAAAGAAATATCTAAAGACAAATAGAACGGAAAACAGAATGGCAATTAGGCCAACAGAGAATTATGGGAGGGAATGACTATACCTTGTGGGTGGCAGGCAGCTCAATTAATTATATAACAAGACGAGGGAACCCGGGCATTTCCGTAAGACACATTATTAAAAGGAATATTGACTTAAGCATCTTTTAAATTTTATGCCCTAAAAGAAGACAAAAGGGTTTCCCTAGTATTGATCTGCTCCTGATTCAGGTTGACTTTAAGGGATCATATAATGAGAAATGGTTGAGCAGCAAATGGGACTAAGAAGGAAGCGCAATTACTTACAACTCACATGTACCAGGTTCAATAGATTACAGCTTTTCCATGTCACTTTGTGTTCATGTCGTATTTGTCAGGAAGCATTGGAAAAGAACCACTCAGCTTGCCCTAAATATGAAACAGCAATTTGGGACTATACTTTTGGTTCACTCCATTAGCATTTGTCATTTAGAGAAAAACTACGAAATGAGGATGGTGTAGAACGAGAGTCAAGACAAAAGCCATCTTTAGGCTATTTTTTCCGGGATTTAGAAAATATGAACTGTCGTAGCTGTTTTTGCCTTGGCGAGTGTTAATTCCACTTTCTACTTTAAGCAGAAATAAGGGAATTTTTTAGCTCAATGGGTGATAATGCAGATAGGTCCTTGCTTCAAAAATTCTGCTCACTGTCATCATCTGAGAATCGGCAATTTTCCAGGAATACATTATATTCTTTCGATTAAAAAAAAAAAAAAAAGTTTTGCTCTCTCTAAATGCAATGAGCCCTCTGGATTGGACCCTGGAACTGCAAAAGGAGGCTGTGGGAAGGCCAAGCAAATTCAAATAAAGACTGTAGTTGAGTTAATAATATTGTATCAATCGTTGCTAAGATCTTCGTTTTGATAAATGTATGGCAGTTATGTAAGATGTCAACATTAGAGGAAGTTGGGAGGGAGATACACGGGAACAAAAAATTATTTCAAAAGAAAAAGAAAAAAAGATGCTCCCCAGGCACCACCCCCCTACCCCCAACAAATTTCAGTATTGATAGTAAACTGGCAAGTAAGCAATTGCTTGTAAAACGTACACACAATGGCAGAATTGTGGTCTACTAGCTAGACTTCATAGCAAGACAGAAGTGTTGTTCAAAAAAAAAAAAAATCCTAACGTTTATGAATGTTCCTCCTTAACACACACACACACACACGAAAAGAAAAGAAAGGCAGATATGCTCCTTTCTCTCAGCCAGCAGTTCTTAACTGGGGTAACTTTGCCCCCGCCTTCCCAGGGACACTTGGCAATGTCTGGAGACATTTTTGTTTATCACAATGGGGAGGTGTTACTAGCATCCAGTGGGTAGAGGCCAGGAAAGATGCTAAATATCCCACAATGCATAGCAAAGCCTCCCACAGCAAAGAATTATCTTGCCCAAAATGTCAATAGTGCCAAGGTTGAGAAACTCTGCTTTAAGCTATTAAAATTCAAAAGCAAAATGGATGAGAAGAAATCACATGAAAGAAAAGCTGTGGCAGGTCCTCCCTTTAAAGGAATACAGTAAAGATGGGAGAGGGTCTAATAAGGAATAAATAGAGTGGCCACACAGGTAATGACCACAACGTTTCCAAGCAAGATCTCACAGGGGCAGCATCTCTCTTCCTGGAATCCTTACACGCCTTCTTAGGGCTTATTTAAATGAACTCTCCTCATTTATTTTTTTCAAATTTTTTATGGATTTTATTTATGTATTTGCCAGAGAGAGATAGAGAGCACAAGCAAGGAGAATGGCAGGCAGAAGCAGAAGCAGGCTCTCCGATGAGCAAGAAGCCTGATGAGGGACTCAATCCCAGGACACAAAGATCATGACCATACCCGAAAACACCCAGGCATCCCTCAACTCTCCTCATTTTGCAACATAGCTCAAGTGTGGCCCTGGGAGTCCTTTAAAACTTCACAGCCTTAAGATTCATTGATTTTTCCAGTGGTTTTCCCATTTTCCAAATTCACAGAACTTCTCCTAAGGATTATGTTTGATGATCTTTATAACCCATTCCATTTTTTTTTTCTTTTTAACAACAATTTTGGGGCACCTGGGTGGCACAGTTGTTGAAGTGTCTGACTCTTGGTTTCAGCTCAGTTTTTGATCTCAGGGTCGTGAGATCAAGACCCACCTTGGGCTCCCCGCTCAGCGGGTAGTCTGCTGGAGATTTTCTCTCTCTCTTCCTCTTCCTCTGTCCCTCCTCCCATCCCCACTCGCAGTCTCCCTCTCTCTCTTTCTCTCTCTAAAATGAGTAAATAAATCTTTTAAAAAATAAAAATAAATAAAAAATGATGTTATTGAAATACTACAGATGCAACTGTACATAAAGCATACAGGCTGATGTTTTAATAAGTCTGTAAACCTATTAAGTCATCACCACAGTCAAGTAAATGAAAATTTTTCACTCTCAAAAGTTTCATCAGGCCTCTCCTTGTCCCTACCTAGGCAACTACTGATCTGCTTTCTGTTTCTATACACTAGTTTGCATTTTCTAGAATGTTATATAAATAAATGGAAGGGTCATAGAGTCATAAGAGTCATAAACAATGCTACACGTATGTTTAACTTTTTAAGAATTAACTGTTTTCCAAAGTGGTTATACAATTTTGCATTCCTCCCAGGAATGTCAAATTCCATTCTTTATCTAGCCTGTGGTAAATGCTTTAATTGTTACATAATACTACTCGCTGCCATGTTTCATTGCATCTAAGACACCATCAGTTACAATCCACCATTATTTTATACATCACTAAAAAAATGAAAAGATGCTACCAATTATTAAACAAGTCATTACCAATTATTAAATGCATCCCAATAACATGGACATGAAACGTGATAAATTCTGTCTTAGGAGCAATGACGTATAGTTTTATTACCCCTTTAGCCTTTACTTAGTATGTATTTTCCCAGTTATTGCATGGAAGCATGTCTTGTCTCTTAAGCAGGTGGAAATCTCTTCAAAGTCCAATTTTGGGGGGCACCTGGGTGGCTCAGTGGGTTAAGACTCTGTCTTTGGCTCAGGTCATGATCTCAGGGTCCTGGGATTGAGTCCCGCACTGGGCTCTCTGCCCAGCCCCCCTCTCTCTGCCTGCCTCTCTGCCTATTTGTAATCTCTCTCTGTGTGTCAAATAAATAAATAAAATCCTAAAAGAAAATAAGGTCCAATTTTTCTTGCATTTCTTTCTTCGTCTTCAGCATCAAGATCGACGCTGACAGCACCAGAATCAGTCCTGGAAAGTAGTAATGACAATAGCACAACACATGCCAAATACTTATGCTACATGACACATTACTGTGAGTATTTCATCATCCAAAGAACATTATAAAGCAGTATTATTATCCCCACTTAGTAGATGAGGAAAACAAGGGAATGAACGTGCCTACGCTGGTGTATGGCAGAACCTCAAATTATCTAGTTCTTTCCATTGCAAAGCCCAGGTTTGCAACTCCTATGCCACTCTGCCCTCTGGAACCTTACAAGTAGCTCTAAGCTGCAAAGGGCAAGTTTAGGAGGGACTGACCCTGTGATGCTTTTGGGTCACACTCCACACTGTGACTTTATAAGCATTTTACCTTCGGTTTTTTATGTATTATTATCTTCAAAAATAGGGACGTTAGCAATAGTAACAAAAACTAAACCAAAATTGTCTGTTTCCAACTTTAAGCCACTAGAGGGCAAGTATTATTAATAACCCTTAGCCACAAACCAAGAATTTGTAATGAATCTGCTTAAAACGTGATGATGCCTTTGCCGGCCCTATGAGAAATAGTTTCTTATCGAGTTGGCCCTAAGATGAAATTTTCTGACTCTCTTTGGATTGAAGGGTTACAGGTCTTTAGTTTCAAAATCATCGATAAGATAGCACATTAGAAGGCGCCTAGGTGGCTCAGTGGGTTAATCCTCGGCCTTCAGCTCAGGTCATAATCCCAGGGTCCTGGGCTTGAGCCTCCACATCGGGCTCTCCACTCAGCAGGGAGCCTGCTTCCCTCCCCCCCCCCGCCCCGACCCCCGCCTGCCTCTCTGCCTACTTGTGATTGCTCTCTCTGTCAAATAAATAAGTAAAATCTTTATTTAAAAAAAGCACATTAATATTAAGAAACATATCAGTAAAAGAATAGCGCAGTAAATTCCATCTCCCTAACCCTCTCCAAATTCTAATGTCATAGTTTTGCTTCCCAAGCCTGTTCATTTTTTATGTTTGTGCACATAGGTCAGTCCTCATTCTGCTCTTTCACACGATCTCTTGTACACATCTTTCCATCTTTCTATACCAACCTTCCCAACTACCATATTCATGTTAGCATAATATTTCCTCATACACTTGGTTACTAAAGCATTTCTAAAATGTTAAATATTTTAGACATCTTTTCTAACACACCTCTGTGTATTGGCTGATTATGAAAGCTGACAAGTTTTTTTTAAGATTTTTTTTTTTTTAAAGATTTCATTTAGGGCACCTGGGTGGCTCAGTCGGTTAAGTATCTGTCCTTGGCTCAGGTCATGGTCCCAGGGTCCTGGGATGGAGTCCTACACCGGGCTCCTTGCTCGGTGGGGAAACTGCTTCTCCCTGTACCTCTACTCCCTGCTCACTCTCTCTCTCAAATAAATAAATAAAATCTTTAAAAAAATTATTTATGTATTTGAAAGACAGACAGCATGAGCAGACAGAGGGGCAGAAGAAGAGGGGAAAGCAAGCTCTCCGGTGAGCAGGGAGCCTAACAACATTCAATCCCAGGACCCCGGAATCATGACCTGAGCCACGGGCAGGTGCTTAATTGACTGAGCCACTCGGACACCCAATAAGATATTTTCTTAATGTTGACTTCCACAATGTTGTATATTTAGATTTCCACATTGATGGCTTATTTTAGTTGAGATTCCTCCCCTATTGAAAAAAACACCACAATGACTAAGCCGTGAGGCAGGGACAATTTTTAATCCCCCCAGAATTATTTATTTAAAAATTCATCAAGTTTGGGATTATTGACTCAAAGGATTGAATATCCTTACAACATGATTTCTTAATAGTTCAATAGGATAAGACAGAAATCCCCACATTCAGTTGCTTTGTAGTCCTAGAAAAAGGTGGGAGGAATAAAAAGTAGAATAATGATATCTGGTATTAACATAACACCTTACACTTCCTGAAGTGCTTTCACAAATGAAATAACGTACTATGTCTCCAACCTATGAAGGCTTGGGTTTCTTAGGGACAGATGCTGATGGAGTTTATCAGCAACTGAAGTGTGTTCAAGAGACAATTTTACAAGATTAACAGGTGTTTGTTATAATGAAATAAAGTCTGTCAGGGTGTTGGGGGAAGAGGTGCCTTTAGACTCTTCAAGTGAGTTATTGATCTGATTGATCACAGACATGCTAATGACATAATTACATCTGTCATGTAAACCACACTTTGTTCATAAAGTATTGAACAGGAACAGTAATTGTTTTCCTGTTAATGAGGCTATGCACTACGCTTTCAGAGTGACTCGTTTATTATTTAGTTTACTTCTAAACGCAGAGTGGCTCATCAGTGTTCTGCTAAATTGGATTGCCATCCCTACCACCACCACCAACCTCCAAAGTCAGGCTCCTGTCCAAAATATGCAGTAGAGTTCTCACCAAAAACCAAAACCACACAATCTTTTGAGTCATATGAAGGCCAAACTGTACTGTACTCAAACCCACAAGTTACCATATCCCTTGACTTGGTTTTCATAGCATAACCCATCACTGAAGACCAGCCTAATAGAAGCTTTTTGGGCTTTAGGTAAGATTATAAAATTAGCCAAGCAAACGTGTGAATCATATGTGAGTAGGACATTCCTGTTTCTGTTTCCAGGCAAGATCTACAAGGTGACACATTATAATGATGGAAATGCCACCAGAGTAGCAGGATCCACACTGTGATTTTGGAATGATTCTCCAAGCCAAGGATGAGCTTCCTCAGACACCACCCATGCAACATCTCCCCACACTCTATATGCCACTTAGGCATATAGGTCCCAAAGGACCTTGCACTCACCCCTTTGTACCTTTACAACTTCTACTCTATCTACTTAGAATACCTATCCCTGCCAAATTTGGAAACAACCAAGATGTCCTTCAGTGGGTGAATGGATAAGAAACTGGGGTCTATCCAGACAATGAAATACTACTCAGTGCTAAAAGGAAATTAATTATCAAGCTATGAAAAGACACGAAGGAACCTTAAAGGCACATTATTACATGGAAGGAGCCAGTCTAAAAAAGCTGTATACTGTATACTGTATACATTCCAGCTACATATGACTTTCCAGAAAACACAAAACTATTGAGACAGTAAAGGGATCCCTGGTTGCCAGACACAGGGTTGTGAGGGGGATGGGGAGGGCACAGAGGTGGTTTTGAACAGTGAGACTACTCTAGGATACAGTAAATGATGGGTACATTGCACTACATATTTGTCCAACCCATAGAATGTTCAACATCTTATGTAGACTATAAACTCTGGATGATAATGATGTGTCCATGTAGGTTCATCAAGTGGAACAAATGCACGACTCGGGGGCGGAGGGTGAGCGAGTGGTGATGATGGGGGAAGTTTATGTGTGTGGGAGAATGGGCAAATGGGAAACCTCTCTACCTTATACTCACTTTTGCTATGAATCTAAAACTGCTCTGAAAAAAAATTTTTTTAAGGACAGGTGCACAGGGGCCATGGGTTAAATAGGTGATGGGGACTAAGGAAGGCCCTCATGATGAGCATTGGGTGTTGTAAGTGACAAATCATTAAATTCTACCCCTGAAACTAATATTACACTCCATGCTAACATTTCAATAAATTTCAATAAAAACTTAAAAGTAAAAAAATAAAATTAAATCATAAAAAATAGATTCTGTTCTTAAAAATCTTACCCGCTCGCCTTCGTCACCTGGCCAAGAGACACCTGTCCTTTAAGATGCAGCTGGGGGCCACGTGGCAGCTGTGTTGCCTCTGTCCCCTTTCTCATCCCCCCGCCCCAATCCCCACCCTGTTAAGGGCAAGGACCTAGTGTTGTCTGTGCACAAGCACGCAGTAGAAGCTGAGTGAAATGTTGGTTAATAAATGTATAAGAGGTGAAGGCTTTACCAACCAGGTCTGGTTTTGTGAAAGAAAATGCCTCGCTGGCTTTTATGATTAACCACCATACAGAGGCGCATTAGAAAAGGACAGAAAAGCTGCCTAAAGGGAAAGACCACCGAGCATTCTACCATCTTCCAGGAGTCCTGGCTGCGCATTTCAGCCATAACCTGAAGTGTTAAAATCCAAGCATCCTGTAACAGTTGTGCTTGCTTTTTTTAACAACTCTGTGAATCCTGTTTTCCCTTCCACCCCAGTAATGATTAGGAGGAAGGAGAAATCAAAGGTCTTGTTGCAACCAGGTGAAAAGTGCATTCAAGAGCTCCCTCTGCCTTGTTTTCTGCCCACACAGCGCACACGTGTGTAAAGTGCCGGAATGCCTCACTGTGGTTCCAGTCACAGAGAAAAAAGAAAACTCCGTTGGCTCCGATTTACCCAGCCATGAAACAAAACTCGACTTTACAGGCATAAAGGGCATGTATATGGAGGAGAATAAAAACCTGAGAGCCCAGTCGGCCACACGGCGTCTGCCTAATGCAGGGTTTAAAGCGAGTAATTTGTGGCTAGGAGGTGGTGCTGTCGCGGAAGGACGGGCTCTAGCTTTCCTCCCGCTCCTTCAGATAATAGTTTTTTAAATGCCTCCAATTGGGAGCCCGTCTAGCATCCACAGAAGCTAACAATCAGGAAAAGAGCTTTCTGGGTAAGTCTGACTGCCACACAGGTGAGAAGGACAGCGGAGCTGCCTGTAGACAAGCGACAGAGCTCTTTCATTTCTTGTCACCCCCTTCCCCTATGACCCTATTTTCCTTTCTGCCCAAAACTTCCATCACCCCACCCCCTCAAAGGACATCACCGCTGAGAGGAGTGTGGGGTAGAATTAGTAGTCCTTTTTACTTTCTAACGAGGTACCTTTTTTTGCAGGTTCTGCGAGGCTCCAGAGTGATACTGGAAAGTGTGTCGCAGACAGCCCAACACGTTAGAACGATCAAGCAGCAGATGTGTGAGGGGGCGGGGACCGGATGGAGGCAGGTGGACCTCTGGTCCCAGGACTCACATTCGCAATTTAGGCTTCCGCAGTCCTCTCCAAGTAAGATTACATACGCAATTCACAGAAATAAATCAAGAGGGAGAAAGAAGCACTTTACTAACTTTCAAATTGTGTTGTAAGACTGGACCATGTTACCTCCATTAGTCTTTTTTTTGTAAATCCTAAACTTGTCTTAGGGCCGGCACAGTAGTTGACATTGCAATGTATTTTTATACTAAAAGCATTGATTTATCAAGTATAAAATTTTGCACCGTGAATATACGAAATCATTTATGTAACTCCACTTTCGACTTTTCCCATTTTAAGCTCGCTAGGAAGTGCCAAAATATGAAAGTGGCCTGAGTCTCTCCTGCTCTCTGAGATCCAAAATGGAAATGTATAGACTCGGGGTCTTTCTTGGGAAGGATCAGCAAAACACATAATTAGCAATCTGCCGAGTCAGTGCCATGCCATGGAAACGTAATGCAAGCCATAAGTTGAGCTGCAAGCGTGATTTTCCATTTTCTTATACTTACACTTTAAAAAGCAACAAGACATAAGGAAAATTAATTATAATAATATTTGGTTAACCCAATAGATTTAAGATATCCCTTCAAAATTCAATCAATATAAAAATTACTAGCAAGGTATTTTTATATACTTTTTTTTACAAAGTCTACCAAATCAGTGTGACTTTATATCTGCAGCTCATCTTAATTCAGATTAGCTACTTTTCAAGTGCTCAGTAGCAATGTGATGGTAATGACTGCCACGTGGAAAAGCACAGGTCTGGAAGCCACATCTTGTAGAGGCTTGCCTTCGTGTTTGTTTGGATGGAGTGATATGTGGACACTTGCCATTCTCATTGTTTGATGGGGACTTTATAAGAAGCAGGTTAATTGCTTTGTGAACATTTCTGCAACCAAAAACCTATTTTGAAAAAGCACAGAAATTCTGATCTGATTGTGACTGTGGAATGTATGAGAAAAACAAATTCTGTGAGCAAATTACAATGTCCTTGCTTCATCACAAGATATAACTTGGGCTGGGGCTCCTCCCCATGATTCATGAAAGTGATCTGTTTGTATCTGTCCCAAATATTAAGTTTCTGCACAAAAGTTTTTTTAGAGAGCAAAAAGGTTCCTAGTGGAGGGGGAGAGAGATTGCACACCACTGAACAAATTGATCTCTGGTTAAGTGAAAGAAGCCAGACTCAAAAGCTACAAACCATATATTTCCTTTTATAGGATATTCGGGAAACGTCAAAGCAATAGATAGGTGCAGAAATTAAATCAGTGGCTGCAAGGGGCTAGGGTTGGGACTAGGGATGAAGGAGAGAATTCATCACAAAGTGACATGAGGGAACTTATGGGGTGAAGGAAATATTCCATATCTTGATTGTGGTGCTCTGTCTACATCTAAAAAAAGGTGAGTTTACAGTATGTAAATTATACTATGATTTATATACTGTGTATATATAATATACTATAAACTGACCCCATACAATGACTTCTTTTCTTATTTCTTCCAATTTTTTATTTAAAATCTAGTTAGTTAGCATATAGTATAATATTGGTTTTAGGAGTAGATCAGCGATACATCACTTACACACAATACCCAGTGCCCATCACAAGTAACTCTTTAACACCCATCACCCATCTAGCCCATCCCCACTCACATCCTTCCATCACCCGCAGTTTGTTGTCTCTCATCAAGAGCCTCTTATGGTTTTCTGCCCTCTTTTTTTCTTCCTTCCCATATGTTCACCTGTTTTGTTTCCTAAATTTCATATGAGTGAAATCATATGGTATTTGTCATACTCTGACATATTTTACTCTAGCTCCATCCACTACAATGAACTTTCTAAGTTCTCTTGTCTCTGCTATAATTCATGGGAATATTGGCTCTCAGGAAGACTGCCTGAAATATAATTTGAAATTCAAACTATCATTCCTTATTTTGTTTAACCCTATAGGGGGCATTCGTGGGGGTGGTTGCCCCAAAGCATATTTCCCTTCATCTCGGCAATAACATCCCATTCATTTCCGTTTGGAGAGATACTTCTCTCTTGTATTCCATCCTGGTGGGACTGTCAGTCCAATCCTTTCCTACCCAGCATGTGACCCGAACTTTGCTAACTGGACACTCCATTCCAAGATTTTGAATCTTTATCATCAAAGGAGGAATGATATCCCTAAATAAAGAAGAAGAAGAAGGAGGAGGAGGAGGGGGAGGGGGAGGAGGAGGAGGAAGGGGAGGAGGAGGAGGAGGAGGAGGAGGAGAAGAAGAAGAAGAAGAAGAAGAAGAAGAAGAAGAAGAAGAAGAAGGAGAAGAAGAAGGAGAAGAAAAGAGAAAAAAATGTGATTTGGTTTCTGTCATCTGATCTCCAAACAAGTCCTGGCTTCTCTGTCTTTTCATTTTGTCTTCCAACCCACCTTTCATTTCTGTATCAGAACCTGCATAATAGCTTATCCCATATCATCTCTAAGCCCTCTGATGCACTTCCTGTGTATAGAGGCTGGAAATGGAATCTACACTGCCCAGATGCCCTTGCACCTAGGGCTTGTATATGACTTGGGTCCACCAAGTGCATGTACCTGCAAGAGATTTGGAAGACAGTTGTGAGCTATACGAACTAATGGCACCACAGAGGAGATAAGGTAATCTGGGGCAACGTGGGTAGAAGTTCCACTATTTACCAAGAGGATCCTACTGCTACATCTCAGCCTCTAGTCATTCAATAAGTGGTTGCTGGACACCTACTATGTTCCAAATATTGTACTGGACTCTGAGGATATAAAGATGACAGAAGCTGTTAGCCCTGGAAAAACCTGATACAAACACTTTGGAAAATTATTTGTCACTATTTACTAAGCTACTAAAGCCGGACGATGCCTATGCTATGACCTAATACACCTACTTCTGTATATGTCCCTAAAAGAAATGAGAGCATCCATCTATCCAGAGAAACACACAAAAATGTCTGTGGTGCTTTTTCACAATAGCAAAATATTAGAAAAACAATATACTCATTAACGGTAGAATGATGGATAAGTTGCAGTATGTTTGGAATATTCATATAATAGAATACTATACCAGAATTACAAGAATAAATTATTGCTACATTCAACCACACGGATGTATCTGAAAGGTATGATGTTGAGAGAAAGAAGTCAGACACAAAAGGGTACACCCAAATATGATTCCATTTATATCAAGTTCAAGAACAAGACAAAAAAAATCTATTGTGATGGAAGTCAGAAGAGTGCGGGTAGGGTGTTAACTAAGAAGGGGCCCAAGGGCACAACCTGGGATGCTAGAAATGCTCTGTATCTTGACCTGGTGGGAATTTAAGAAATCATCAGACTGCACCCTAAATATTCGTGCATTTTATTTCATTTAAATTTCAACAATTTAAAAAAGAAGAAAAGAATTTTTTTTTTAATGTTACAGCCTAGCTGGACAATCAAATGGCATTTAGAAAACTCTAACCAAGGTGATGAGTGCTCTGAGAGATGGATGTGTAGATCCCATGGAGCCACAGAGAAGGGAGTTGTGAGCTCCCCCCAAAACAGGTGTGCTGACAACAAGGAATGGTCCTTAGGGCTCCACTGTGAAGGGCCTTGAATACCAAAATAATAAAAATATTTTTAACAAAATCATTGCCAATCTTCCTTTTGAAACAGAGAGCTGATTTTTTTAAAGGAAGAAAAATTAGTTTTATTGTCATATTTGTTATTCCCTAGGCCTGTATAATATGCAATGTCCTTCTATGAATTATTTAAAGTATCTTATATTTATATTGCTAGGGAAAAAAATTAAAAATTTTTAATTAAAAAATTCAAAACAACCATACTGAACCTTTAGGATCTCTCAAGTAGACAGTTCTTCTACTCTGTAATTTGTCATGTAATACTTAAACTACTTCTGCTTTTGGTTTTTCAGCTTTAAGATTTCCTTAAGGAAAACCTAAAAGCTGAAAACCAAAAGAAAATAAGGATTTTATTTATCATTACTGGAAATCTCTCAACCTTCCTACTCAGCTCTTAAGTGGGTATTATGTAATCTCCAGACTCAGTTGACTACCAGGTGGATCTGCAAGTTATGATATAACTGTAGATAAAATTAAGGGGCTTCTTGATGAGGGACAAGTAGTTTTTTGGCTTTTTTCTTGTTTGTCCGATATTTTAAAGAAACTACTTCTAAATTCAGGGCATTTTCTGGTTTACTTGAGTGAGAGTGTATATGGTATTAAGCACTATCAAATGTTTTAAGTCTTATTTATTTATTTGAGAGAGAGAACTTGTGCAAGAGAAGAGGAGGAGAGACAGAGGCAGAGGGGGAGAGAGAATCGCAAGCAGACTCCATGCTGAGCATGGAGCCCAAGGTGGAGTTCCATCTCACAACCCTGAAGATCAAGACCTGAGCCGAAACCAAGAGTCAGACGCTTAACCAATGGAGCCACGCAGACACCCCTCATTTTAAACAAGATGGGATATAAGTAAATAAGCAGATTCTAGTGGTGCCCTCTTTCCATTCACAAAAATACCTCCAGCATTTCAATTGCGTGTGTTTATTCAAGTTGCCTCACATCCTGGGCGTAATAGAAGGGATGCTTACCTGATTCTGCAGAAGGGAAGGGTTATTGCAAAACCCCATAGGGTAGTTAACAATACCATATTGTATACTTAAAATTTGCCAAGAGAGTACCTCTTTAATGTTCTCACACCACACATACACACACACACATACAGCTATGTGAGATGATGGATGGATTAACTAACTTTATTGTGATAACCATTTCATAATCCATATGTATATCAATTCATCACATTGTACACCTCAAATTTACATAATGTTATGTGTCAATTATATCTCAATAAAGTTGGGGGGAAAACCAACACAGAGGCTTCTCTGCAACATAAACAAACACACATGTATATGGTGTTTACAAAAGGGGTAGGGTGGGGAAGGGAAAGAAAATATGGTTTTGCAATAAGATCTTTAAAAACCTATTAAAATTGCAAACAGCCTATGTTTATATTACCATTGTAGGTTTCTAAATTGCCATCTTATTTTGGCATTTCTTCCTACTATGGCGTTGTGACACCCAGATCAAATGCCATTTCAACAACCATAATTATAATAAATAGCAAATTCCAGTTACATTTCACAGAGACAACAGTAAGACATCCAGCCAAAGAAAATAATTTAAACAGCCCGTTGGAGCATATTCAGTCATTCAACTCTTCATTCAGTGAATATCCATTATGTAATTATTATGCCAAACATTGCACTGGGAACTGAGAAAATAATGAGTGGAATACAGTACATCCTCTTGAGGATCTTACAGTCGAGAGAGAGAGAGAGAGAACTGACGGATTATAGCACTGAGTAAATAGTACCTCAGAGGCAAGCAGGGACATAGAAGTGCAGTGGGGACCGCGACTACCTGTGCCAGGGCATCACCACAGGAGGGGGTGTTTGAGTTTACTCTCAAAAGATGGAGAAGATGGGTACCTGGGTGACTGGTTCAGTCAGTTACACATGCAACTCTTGGTTTAGGCTTGGGTTGTGATCTCGGGATCATGAAATCGAGCCCCTCATTGGCTCCACACTCAGGCTGTCGTCTGCTTGAGATTCTCCTCCCTCTGCCTGTGCCACTCCGTCCACTTGCACATGCTCTCTCTGTATCTCATATAAATAAATAAAATCTTTTATATTTCTGTGTGTGTGTGTGTGTGTGTGTGTGTAAAGATGTAGAGAAGTTTGAAGTAGGAGAGCAGATCTACATAAAGAGTGACAAGAGATGAGAACTTCAGCTGGAAAACTAGGCTGGATCCAGGTCCTGAAGGGCTTCATATGGCTTGCTGAGGACCATGGAGTTAGTCCTACAGGCACTAGGGAGCTGTTGAAGAGTGTTCAGATGGGGGTTAGGTCAGATGGATATTCCCCTCAGGATCAGTCTTGCACTAGCACAAACGATGTGTGGTGTGGGGTGAGACTGGAGGCAGAAAAACCAGGTAGGAGGCTGCAGTGAGTGCTCAGGCAAGAATCATGAGGGCAAGAGTGGAAGGAATGGAGAAGTGGGGACAGTTTTGAGAACGATTTGGAATTTATGAAAGTCAAGATATTGTGCCAGCTGACTATTTTGGAGAGTGGAAGGGCTTCAGCTTGATTGACTGCATAGATGGTGGTATCATTTCTGTAAATGTAATATAAACACAGATCTAGGGGAGAAGCCATTTTGGGTGAAAGAAGGTAAGTTTGGCTTTATAACCAAATGTTGAATGCAAATTGACTGTGGGATACTCAGAGCTCAAATAGGCAGTTGGAAATATAGAAAAGGAGTCAGACTGGCCTAATTATTTTGGTTCCCATTCTTGCAAGGAACACATTGCAAATACAATTCGCAAATACACATTGCAAAATACAATTTCAGCATCTTTTAGACTAACTTCTTGATAAACTAATGTTCCCTTTTTCTTGGGACTTTGTTATCAAACTACGTAATTTGTTTTAAGGGTGGAGATATTCAGTGCTTCCCAGAGCTGTCAGCTCAAGGCCAAGTCTTCATAATTCCATACAAAATTATTCATATTTTTTTCTAAAGGAAAGGCGATGAGAAATGAGATAATATATTAAAGGAAATCAAATAAATTTACAATAAAAGATCATTAGGAAATGAAATCTTGTCAACCTAGATAAATGGGCTCGATTATTACATTTAAGTCAAACTAAATTACTGTCCATGTATCTATTAAAGCATTTATAAGTGTCGAAAATCAAGATGTTAGGATTCCAATTGTAGGTGTAAAATCAAAGTGATTTTGATAAGTTTAACCAATCTTTTATTGTGAAGGAAAAGGAATTTTAAAATTGGAAAATAATATAAATATCACAGAAAGGTTTATAGAATTCCTTTTCTTAAATGCTGCCAATGACTTGGGAGACTAAAAAAAAGACACACTCTTTGCACAATTAAGCATGACAACCACATGATCTTAGTTCCAAGTAAGTCATTATGATATTTTTTTAAGTTGGCAAGATCTTGTATTTCTTTCTTGAAGAACTAAGAGGAAGCTGCTGAGATAAATTCAGTTTGTATAGATAAAAGCAATTTGGTTGCTCCCTCTTTCTCTAGCAGAAAACTTAGGTCATTATTCCTCTGATTTAAATGAAACCTCCTTTAAATAGACTCTGTCTAACCAGATCCCTAATTAAGCGATTAAGCTGAGGTTGTTTACTCTCTTCTTTGTAAGAGAAAGAGGGAAAAGATAAGAAAAACCGCGCGCGCGTGTGTGTGTGTGTGTGTGTGTGCGCGCGCGCGCGCGCCGCGCGCACTATTCTTGATCAAATTGAATCCATTATTGAGGCTTTCTAAGGATGACTCTCAGACACCAGAGAGTTTTTTCCTGGCAGCTAGATGATATGTTCACTGGTACCTGCTTACTAAACCTGGGAAAGTGGGAAAAGCACCCATGTCACTTGAACCTCTCATGTTTTCAGTTTTTCTACTGTACAAAAGGGATGATTGGACTAGATAACTTCAAAGGAGTAATTGCCAAACCCTGAGAAATGTTTTATAAACACTGATTCCTAGATCTTCTATCTGATCTATAAATCAGAATCTTTCGGGAGGAAGGGAGTTTGCTCAGTTGTTTTTTGTTTGTTTAGGTTCTTCAAGTGATTCAATGAGTGAACCACCATGTTGGGGAATGGCAGCACTAAGTTACCAACTTTAAAGGCTATGAAATTATGAATCAGACATTTTAAGAGTCTTAAAAGCAAAAATTCAACAAACACATATCACTATCTATTCAATGAAGCACAAATGTGGTCAATGTAGTTGACTCTCTGGCACCACTGGAATCACAATCATCCTGTTCCTCATGTCCATGACACAGTCCTGACCAGGGTGACATGGGAGCATCCAAGAAATTTTCCTTGCTAGAGTTATTCAAACCCTCTGCTCATCTTCATATTACCCATGAGAGCCATGAGTTACCAGTTGCTTTTAATTCAGGCTGGGAACCTACCAAGGAAGTCTCCTTCCATGCAGTCTTGGCCATCCACCAGAATTAATGTGAGATCTTATATTACCTAGGGTGATTTTAGCAACAAATATCAGGAAATTAAAGCTCAATTTGGTAAGGAAAATTGTTATCTTCTATAATAAGAAGCCTAGTTTGTTGTACGTCTCCAGTTAAACTGACTCAGGGCTCAACAATATCATCAAGAACCCAAGTTCTTTTCTGTTTTCTACAGCTCCATCTTTGGTGTATTGTTTTGTTCTTAACTCTAGATTTGGAAATTGGATGCTAGGACTCCATGCTATTGGATGGCTAAAAAGTCTTAGTGAGAAGGAGCATATTAATACGAAGTAGTGTCTAAAAATCAGCATGTCATTAAAGACCTAAATGTGAGACCTGAAATAAACATGGTAGAGGCAGTAACTCCTTTGACACTGGGCCTAGCAGCTTCTTTCTAGATATGTCTCCTGAGGAAACAGAAACAAAAGCAAAAATAAACTATGGGGACTGCAACAAAATAAAAAATCTTCTGCATGGCAAAAGAAACAATCAACAAAACCAAAAGGCAACCTATGGAATGGGAGAAGATATTTGGAAATGACATATCCGATAAAGGGCTAGAATCCAAAATGTATAAAGAACTTATAAAACTCAACACCCCAAATATGAATAATATAACTAAAAAATGGGCAGGGAGAGTGCCTGGCTGGCTTGGTCATTTAGACAGCTGCCTACAGCTCAGGTCATGATCCCAGAATCCTGGGATGGAGCCCCACATCAGGCTTTCCGCTCAGCAGGGATCCTACCTCTCCCTCACCTTCTGCCTGCTGTTCCCCCTGCTTGTGCTCACTCTCATTCTCTGTCAAATAAATAAATAAAATCTTTTTTAAAAAATTTAAAATTTAAAAATTTAAAAATAAATTTTAAAATGGGCCAAAAACATGAATGGACATTTACCCAAAGAAGACATACGGATGGCCAACAGGAATATGAAAAGATGTTCAGCATCACTGATGCAGGGAAATACAAATCCAAACTACAATGAGGTATCACCTCACACCTGTCAGAATGGCTAAAATTGTCAGAATGGCTAAAATTGAAGAAACAACAGGTGTTGGCAAGAATGCACTGTAGGGGGGGGTACCTGGGTGGCTCAGTGGGTTAAGCCACTGCCTTCGGCTCAGGTCATGATCTCAGGGTCCTGGGATCGAGTCCCTCATCGGACTCTCTGCTCAGCAGGGAGCCTGCTTCTCTCTCTCTCTCTCTCTCTGCCTGCCTCTCCATCTACTTGTGATCTCTCTCTGGCAAATAAATAAATAAAATCTTAAAAAAAAAAAAAAAGAATGCACTGTTGGTGGGAATACAAACTGGTGCAGCCACTCAGGAAGACAGCAGGAAGGTTCCTTAAAAAGTTAAAAATAGGATGCCTTGGTGTCTCAGTCGGTTAAGCAGCTGCCTTCTGCTCAGGTCATAATTCGAGGGTCCTGCGATTGAGTCCCATATCAGGCTCCCAGTTCAGTGGAGATCCTGCTTCTCCCTCCACCTGCTACTCTTCCTACTTGTGTTCACTTGCTCTTTCTCTCTCTCTCTCTCTGACAAATAAATAAGTAAATAAATAAATCAAATCTTTTTTTTTAAAGTTAAAAATAAAACTACCCTATGATCCAGCAATTGCATTAGTAGGTATTTACCCAAAGGATACAAAAATCCTAATTAAAAGAGATACATGCACTCTGAATTTTATAGCAGCATTATCTATAATAGCCAATTATAGAAACAGCCCAAGTTCCAATCAACTGACAGATGGATAAAGGTGAGGTGGTATATATACCCAATGGAATATTATTCAGCCATCAAAAATAATGAACTCTTGCCATTGCAAGGACATGGATGGAGCCAGAAAGTATTATGCTAAGGGAAATAAGTCAGTTGAAGAAAGACAAATATCATATGATTTTACACATATGTAGAATATAAGAAACAAAACAAGCTAACAAAGGGGGGAAGAGAGCTATGCAAACAAGAAACAGACTCTTAACTATGGAGAACAAACTGATAGTTATCAAAGAAGAGGTGGCTGGAGGGAGGATGGATGAAAACAGTGATTGGGATTAAGGACTGTATTTGTTGTAATGAGCACAGGGCATTGTATGTGTTGAATCACTATATTGTACACCTGAAACTGTATATTGACTAACTGGAACTTAAAAACTAAAAAAAAAAAAAAAAAAAAAAAAACAAAAACATGAACAATAGTATTAAGGACAAATAAAGACAATAAGAGAGTGAGGGAACAAGATTGTAGCCTGAAAAGAAAAAGAAACAAGTAGGGGACCAACTAGAAAAACTGCACTAATAATTGTTTAAGCCAACCTTGTAAACAAGTGTTTGGGTTAGGTTAGTGGCACCAGAAATGGAAATGGAAGAAATATTTTAGTAATATTCCAGAATTGTTCCCTGAGACATGGAATTTGGAGAAAGATAAAAAATAGAAAGTGGAGTCAAAGGTGCATGAAAAATTTTGACATTACAAGGAGATATTATATAAATATAAAAGAAGCAAAATATACTCATTGAATATTTGCTTGCTTTTTAAATAAACGCAATGGCCATTGTGGTAACTTTCATTTAGAAGCTCTTTTAAAAGACAAATGGGTGTATTACTCCCTATTCAAACAAAATTTTGATCATTAATATAGGAAAATCCAGTATTTGTATTAAGGAATATTTTATTTTTTATTGATGGTCAAATAATTTGACCATCAAAATGGCATGCATCCCAATGGCAAGCTGTGTTGGGTTTGTGAATGGAATAGGGAAAACTCACTATTGTAAGAATGCTCATTTTCTTAAAATCAGGTTATATAATCAATGTAATTCAGATCAAAATTCCCAAAGAGCTTTTTAAACTAGTGAAATTATTCTAGGGACCTGGGTGACTCAGTTGGTTAAACATCTGACTATTGATTTTGGCTCAGGTCAAAGCAGGTTGTGAGATTGAATCCTGCATCAGCTCTACACTGGGTATGGAACCTGCTTAAGATTCCCCTCTCCCTCATCATCTCCCCTTCCTCCTCCTTCCCTCCCTTAAAATAAAACAATCAAATTTTTCTAATTTTTCAAAATTTCATCAGAGGAAAAAAATGCAAGGAAAGTAATGAGATGGTGTCAAAATAACACTAAGGGAAGGGGGAATTAATCATGATGAGGTGGGACAGGTTACATGGCAGGTAGTGGACATGGAAATTGTTATGGGAATTAGGAATTTTAATTTGCGATGGATTAATTTGAGATGGCTGATAAACATTCATGTGGACATCCTGAGATGTATATATAAATTCAGAATTTAGGGGAGGGGTCCATCCCAAGGTATTAGTAGAGCAGTTGTCACTCTGTAAGTGACATCTAAAGCCATAGGATTGAATGAATTTACCCAGAGAATACATGTAGAGGCATAAGTATTGACAGGTCAGAGACATGAGGGAGATTCAGCAAAGGAATGGGAAGTAAACCATAAGGGACTTGTATCCTAAAAACCAAGCAAATAAAATGTTTCTGTGCCAAATGAGGGCTATAGGCCAAGTAAGTTGGAATTAACTATTGAATTTAGCAACATGCTGCCTGCTCTCAATAATGAAAAACTCTTCAGATAGTGTTGTGGGAGCAAAAAACCAGTGGGAGAGGGTTCAAGAGAAAATGGGAGAAGAGAAAAAAAGAAATCTGAGCCATTTCTCTCTAAAGTAGAGCAGGGAACAAGGGCAGTAGCTGCAGATTCAGGATCAAGAGAAGGATTTAGTTGACCAAGCTGGTATTCTCTGCCATCCTTTGGCCAGAGCTAGGCAAGAAACAGACCTACCAAGATAACAAGCATGGAAGGAAAGGTTGAGGCACTCTTATTTTAATAAAGGGAAATTAATTCAAGGCAAACCAAAAAAAAACTCTCTTTTACAGATAATTAGAGATTAAGAACATCAAGACTTTTAAGATCGGATTTATTTGCACCAGTGTCAGGCTAGAAAGGGACAAATCCAGGTCTAAATCCTTAGTCTTCTGACTCCTAGCCAGGATTGTTCCTCTACTCCTTAACCTTCCCTGGTACAATCATAAAAACTCTACCATTTGGGGACTTGCTGTTCTTGCATGGTAGCTTTAGAGGCACCTTGTTCAGCACCATATTCAGCATCATGTCGGCATTTTTTTTGCACAGCAGGTGCTAAGAATATTGGCATGCAACAGAATTAAATGCCATTATTTAATCATATATACTTCCTAAATAATGGTGGCAGACACCAATGGTTGCCTACCAACAATCTTTTCCAACCAATATTTTCCTTAGGCAGAACCTATTTTCTAAGACAAATTTTAAACTCAAAATGGATGAAAGACCTCAATGTGAGACAGGAATCCATCAAAATCCTAGAGGAGACCATAGGCAGTAACCTCTCTGACATCAGCTACAGCAGCTTCTTTCAAGACCCATCTCCAAAGGCAAGGGAAACAAAAGCAAAAATTAACTTTTGGGACTTTATCAAGATAAAGAGCTTCTGCAAAGCAAAGGAAGCAGTCAATGAAACTACGAGGCAACCCATGGAATGGAAGAAGATATTTGCAAATGACATTACAGATAAAGGGCTTATATCCAAGATCTATAAAGAACTTCTCAAATCCAACACTCAAAAAATAAATAACCCAGTCAAAAAATGGGCAGAAGACATGAAGAGACACTTCTCCAAAGAAAACATACAAATGGCTAACAGATACATGAAAAAATGCTCAACATCACTAGCCATCAGGGAAATACAAATCAAAACCATAATGAAATACCACTTTACACCAGTTAGAATGGCAAAAATTAACAAAACAGGAAGCAGTAAGTGTTGGGGAGGATGTGGAGAAAGAGAAATCTTCTTACACTGTTTGTGGGATTGCAAGCTGGTACAACCACTCTGAAAAACAGTACAGAGTTCCCTCAAGATGTTAAAAACAGAGCTGCCCTATGACCTAAGATAAATTTTAGCACTACTTGATTCTTTCCTAGCCTTCTTTGCAGCTAGAACATGAAAATGTGACTCAATCTCAGCCAGTAGGCTTTGGTCAGAAATTTGCTGGGCTTGTCTATGAATAGCTGTCTTCTCTAATAAGACATAAGAGAGGACAAATTATTTCCCTTTCTTCCTGGGGGGTGCTGCCATGTGAGAATGTGATGCCTGGATCTGCAGCAGTCATCCTGTAAACATGAAGGGCAAAGATAAGGAAAAATCAAAACACTGGCCATAACACAGTGAAGAGATGAAAGAAGCCTGGAGTTTTGACAACATTCAGAACCACTGAATTAATCCTGGAACTATTCTGCCCTTGGACTTCCTGCTACTCAGGATAACAAATGTATTTTTTATTTTGACCACTTTTAGGATAGTGACACCATCCTAACTGTTACAGAGACTTTCCAAGAATCTATACACCTGGAGAATATTAAGCAACTTTCTAAGACTACTGTGTACTCTAATGCCTGTGCACATATACACATAACTCAAACACATCTGACAAAATAAACACCCATCCCTCTCAAATAAATTGTTAGTACTGAGTAAAAATTAAGGGATGTTGGAATTACTTCTTCATGCAAGAAGTCCTTCAGGTATAACAGATCTCCTATTTAGAAAAGTTATTTATGGGGTGCCCAGGTGGCTCAGTCGGTTAAGCAGCTGCCTTCAGCTTAGATCATGATCCCAGGGTCCTGGGATTGAGGCCCTTGTCAGGCTCCCTGCTCAGTGGGGAGTCTGCTTCTCCCACTTCCTCTGCCTGCTGCTCTACCTACTTGTGCTCTCTCTCTCTCTCTCTCTGTGTCAAATAAATAGATATCTTTTTTAAAAAGTTATTGATATGTGAATGGACTGAGTCCACCTCTGATCCTAGAACATTATAAGAAACCTCCCAATTTTGCTACTATAACTCAGATGAGGACTCCCTATTTTTGTCCCAAGTCTATCATCCTTAATAAACTCACTCTTTCCTTAAATATTAAAAATTTAATAATGCCTCAATGGCTTTTGAACCTGAGTGATGGGTAACCAAGTTATCACTGATATTTTTTAGTGTTTTTAAAAATTTCTATAATGAAAAAAAATTTAAGTGCCCCAATCCCTCCATCCCATACTATGGCAAGATGAGTACCCTCGCCACAGATCATCTCTCATGGTCAACTCTCACTCAATTTCCTGCTCCCACTTGGTCTGTACCTAGAGAAGAGAGTCTTGTTTCTTGTACTTAACATCATCCTAAACATTACACAAGACTTTTTTTGCTTTTACTTCCAAAGCCACCTCTTAACACAAGGTCACTATCTATAGCCTACTTATAAAAGAGGATTAGCATTAAACACTTCAGTGGTTAGTGGTAGGCATCCTTGATCATCCCTGTCATTAATCATCCTTTCTTCTTGGGCCAGGACCTCCCAATAGGCTTATGGAACCTCCCTCATCAAACTACTTCACGGCTCTCCAGGCCCCTTCTGCCCCTGTCCTGGGAAACTCAAGAATTCCTCTCACCTACTGAGCCCAACACATCAGCACACTGTGTGTTTCTCCTTCTCCTTGCAGAACTGCTGTAATCACCTTTTTAAATCAAAGATATCCATCAGGTTATTTCTTAAAATAAATAAAAATCCAGCTTTCCTGAGATGGCATTCCCCTTATAAGATAAAGAGAAAAGAAGAGGAAGAAGGAAGAGGATGAAGAGGAGGAGGAGGAGGAGAAAAAGATAAAGATGAAGAAGGAGAAGGAGAAAGAGAAAGAGAAGGAGGTGAAGAAGAAGAAGAAGAGGAAGAGGAAGAAGAAGAAGGAAAGAAGCAGGTGCAATGAGTTTTTATAACTAGTGATATTTTTCTTCCCATTGCGCCAGAGCACAAATATTTTAGAGTCAATGCAACACGATGTTAACACAGGGAAATTTCTACCTTAATTTTAGATAATTCCTAATGGCTAATAAGTGCCAAATCTCATAGTATTCCAGATTGGATGCTGGATCATCTAGGTAGGATTTGCCAAAGGGGTAGCTAAAAATAGTTTTTAGAACCCTAACCCATGCCCCCACCTAAGGATATGAAAAGATTGAAGTCATAAAGGAAGAAAGAGAATTTATTTGGAGATTTATTGGTCTTCTGTATATTCCGTCCCTCCCCCAATAAGGAGAAGGAAGGGAGAACTTGTGCTTCAGTTAAACCAAGGAAGAAGGCGAGTTTCAAAACAACCACTCAAAAGCCCAACGTGTCTCCTGAAGATTAGAGAGAAAATGGATGGTGTGATTGCATTGGAAGAAAACTGTACCTATACCAATGGCAGAGCAAAAATGCATGAGCACCTGGCTGGATTGAATCCTGCCCAAGAGAACTTCCTCAAGGAATGAAATGCCCAAATGAGGGGGATAGACCATAGGAAGTCCAGGAATTCTGAGTGACAAGCCAGGAAAGTGGACCTTTCTCATACCATAGGAAGTGTAGACATGGTTCCAAGCGTGCATATCCTACAAGGAACCCATGAGAGCATGACATAAGGGAGAAGGAAACTATATTGGGAATATTGCATACCCAGAAGGCACCATCACTAAATTATGTGTGTGCCAAGTTCTTAGAGATGTTTCATCTTCCAACTCCTTATTCAACCCAGGAGTAGCCAGAAATAATCAGGTGAGGTGGGGAACAGGAGAAAATATAGAAATAAATGGAAGACTCAAACCACATTCCTCCTCCCAGCCACAGGTTTGCTGACTTGAATGAGGCTCAGGTCGCAAGGAAAGGAGAGCTCTTAACTTTGAATGAGGCTCTAGATGTCCGTTGTGACACTGTCTGACACATCAATGGCAGAAATGAGCCTGTTCTTGGGACAATATTATTAGAAGAATGTATTCTCTGAGATTGATGATAAAATGTATGGGCTCTTCTTAACAGTTCACCCAATGCTAGAAAAAAAGAGTAGTCCACAGTGTTTGACATAGTTGTGCATAGTAATCTATACATATCCAAGTTTGGGAGGAGCTTGTAGGATATGATGAACACAAAGAAAACCAAATCTCAACAAATTAGGAAGAATGATAAGGAACACTGAATTTGGCCTAAAGGAAGAGTTTTATTTTGCAAAGATTTTTCCGTTTGCTGTTTTTTTGGTTGTTGATGTTGGGTTTTGTCATGGTTGTTATTCTATTTTATTCACTACAGTATGTCCATTGCTCAGAATATTGCCTGGCATGCAGTGGGTGCTTATTAGTGTTTACTAAGTGTCCTATGGATTTGATTTCATATTTTATAGCCTTTAAAGCAGATTATATAGTTTAGTTTTTATTTTAAAATGCATACAATATAACTAATAAATAGGATGATTGGACATGTATAAATAAAATTTCATTAATGGTGAAACTATATTTTTAACTAGTTAAAATGGATAGACTTAGCCACTATAAAAGCATGCAATGTGTATCTTATATACTTATATGGCTGGTGGAAAAATTGGAAAGGAATAAGGACAATCAACATAACCAAATACGTCTTTAAGATAGACAACTAAAATCGTCATCTAATGAATGGTCTTCCAGTAATTAACTTTCTGCCATAATTAGTGTTGTCCTAAATAAAGCAAGTTAAAAATACTGGATGTTAATAATGTAGCAGGGTTTTTAAATGAAGAAAAACAGTGTATCTAGAAAACATAAATGATTTTCAGCATTTAGATTCTACTAATCTAATTTGGACCACCATGTCCTCAAGCTAAACAAAACAATGAAGAGTGTTTGAAAGCACTTAAAAACTCGTAAGTGATTAAACCTAATTTTGTTTAAAAAGAAAGAAAGAAAGAAAGAAAGAAAGAAAGGAAAGGAAATGTAAACTGAGGGGCACCTGGGTGGGCTCAGTTGGTTGAGCATCTGACTCTTGATCTTGGCCCAGATCGTGATCTCAGGGTCGTGAGATCAAGCCCCACATGTCTCTGCACTGGACATGGAGCCTGCTTAAGATTCTCTATGTCTCTCTTCCTCTGCCCCTACTTCCCAATTTGTACATGCCCGTGCACGGTCTTTCTCTCTATCTTTAAATGAATGAATGAATAAATATATGAATAAATAAAACTTCTAGAAGTGAAGTAACTGGATCAAAGGTCATGAAAACTATAAACCTGTTATATTTTATAAAAATTTCTGTCCAGAAGAGTAATACTTATTTAAACTGCTGGCAGCATTTCCTGAGAGTGATTATTTTATCATAACTTTTTTTTTCTTAATTTTTTTTTAAGTAAACTCTATGCCCAATGTAGGGCTCAAATTCATGACCTCAAGATTAAAAGTCACATGATCTATCAGCTGAGCCAACCATGTGCCCCTTGATTGTAGCTGTGCCAACACCAAATGCTAACTTTGCTTCATCAGTCTCAATTAACCATAAAATAATAATGTTCATTCATTAATTAGACAAAATACCTATCGAGGAATACACTGACAAGCAAAAACAGACCTAGTTTCTGATCTCTTGGAGTGTGTAATTTGGTATAGCAGATAGATATTGAATAAATAATTATGCAAATTGAAATATAATTACAGATAAATGTACCATAAGAAATGACTAGAATACTCTAAGAGTGGTTTGAGATAAGGTCAGGATATAACCGGAGGGTTAGCATGGAGGTGACGTGATTGGATTTGAATTTTGAAAAGTTCTCTCTTGCTGAGATATGGATAATAGGTTATTGAACAGTCAGAATGGGTCAGGAAAGACCAGGTGATTAGCTATTGCAAGGAGAAAAAATGGTAATTCCGTCTAGAGTATTACAGTAGGAAGTTGAGAAGCTGAGAAATAGAAATAGATCATTGATACTTTAATCTAAGTTTGATTATTACTAAGACTGAATGCTTTTCCATGTGTTGATTGGCATTTTACATTTTACGTCTGTGTGTAAGAGCAGAAGAAAGCGAGAACGAAAGAAAGCGCGCTAGATAGAACCAGACAGATTAGCCGATTCCTGGTTTTTTCGCTCATTTTCAATTGAGGTTTTGAGTATTTCCTTGATTTATTTCTGAAAGCCTTTTATTGGTGACTATATTTCCCTCATAATATTCTAAAGATTTTATTTATTTATTTCTGTGAGAGAAAGAGAGCACGAGAGAACGAGCGGGTGGGAGGGGCAGAGGGAGAAGCTGGCTCTGCACTGAACAGGGAGCCCTATCAGGACTCGATCCCAAAATCCTGGATCATATCTGAGCCAAAAGCAGACGCTTAACTGACTGAGCCACCCAGGTGCCCTCCATCATAATATTCTAAACAATCAAAGAAAGCCTAATGGTTTAAACAGCAGGACCCCTTTTCTCCTGTGTGTCTGTAGGTTGGCTGGAGAGCTCTGTTCCAGGCTTACACAGTTACAGGCTGTTCCACGTCTCTCATTCTGGGACCAGAGTCGTCTCAAGACAGGCTTATGCCCAAGACAGATGGCAGAGGCACAGATGGCCAAACCAAAGTATGCAAGCATATTTAAAGCCTCTGCTTTCATCAGATATGCTAACTCTCCATTGGCCAAGTCACGTCAGGTGGCCAATCCTAGTATCACAAGGCCAGGATGTTTACTCACCTATTTTACTTGGAGGCTTTGCCAAGTCTCATAGCAAAGTGGATAACGCACACTCCTCTTACGGAGAGGGTGTAAAGAACCAGGAACCATTACCTGATCTACCAAAGGACATTTGTCATTTGTTCTTTATATGGACGGTCCCCAGTTTAGGATGTTTCGACTTAAAACTTTTGAATGGGGCAGTAGAGGGAAAAGGTGTTTTACGTTGTAGGCCGTTAACTTGTGAATTACATAAATGTAACATTCTTTGATAACCCTTATTTTATTTTTTTTAAGATTTTAGGTATTTATTTGGTAGACAGAGATTACAAGTAGGCAGAGAGGCAGGCAAAAAGAGAGGAGGAAGCAGGTTCCCCGCTGAGCAGAGAGCCCGATGCGGGGCTCGATCCCAGGACACTGAGACCTGGGTCCTCAGACCAGGACCTGAGCCGAAGGCAGAGGCTTCAACCTACTGAGCCACCCAGGCGCCTCTAACCCTTTTTTAATTTTTGAAAGGATCAATAGTAGTTTCCATTACTAAATCTTCTGCTTCCCCAATCAATACTTTATAAACTTCAATGTGAACAATAAAAATACCATTAATAGTAGTATGGCTGTTTGGCTTATGCACCAAACCTGGATTTCCTTTTAAAATTTTTCCTCCTCTAATTATTAAAATCTTTCAAGGTCTCAAATAATAACGTTAGGTACAGAAGAAACTTTATTTAATATTTGCATCACTGTGACTGTCTTAAAGTTACCACTCTATTATTTTAGATGCCTTTCTCAACTATTGTCTCAACTTCAAATTCTCCATCGAATCAAACTCTATGAATAATTCATGGTAGCTAAATCAATGGGATTAGTGCTTCTAGCTTTCAGAATCTATAAATCTCATCATTGGGGAAGATGTAGTTTTCCAAAGCCAATTCTGCAAGAGTAACAATGCAACTTTTGGCCAACAAGTTTTTGGGCCCCTTGATCCAGTAGTTTTCATATATATAAGTCATGTCGTCAAACAGGATGTCACCTCTTACAATGCATCAGTTGCCTTCTTCTTCCATATGCCAGTGTTTGCCTTGTCATCTCCTAACCTATAACTTTATTTTCAGCAGCCACAACCCTGGAGTCTCAGATGCTCTGTAGAAACAGCCTCATTATCTGTAGTGTTGTAACAGCAGTTAGAAACTGAATGACATTCAATTAAAATGATATTAGCAGCTCAGGAGTGATTTTGTTTAATTTACTCCTACTCAGATGTAAAAACATTAGCGACTTTTTTAATTGGACCTCATAATGTCTAACTCCTACTCAAATGCAATGAAATTAAAGACTTTGGTGCCTAAATACCGCTTAATTTACTCCTACCCATCTATAATGACATTAAAGATGCTTTAGGGTAGATATTGTTTCCAATCAATTTTATTCAAAAGAAATCCGAGCTCACAGGTACTATTATTAAGCATATAATAAAATCACACAAGAAATATATCTTTACAGTTGGGGATAGGGTGGTTTCTAGTAATATTAAAAAGTAATCATTTTCATTTTAATGCAAGGATATTAAAAAGTAATATCTTAAATACAAGAATTTGTAAAGTTTTCAATTGTTTAAATAAGTATGTGATTCACAGCCTGTTAAAGAAATGTATGTTGTTACCTATAAATTTAAAGTGAATTTTTATCCAGTCATGGCATATGATTGGCTCATGCCTGATTAGAAATTTTATCTTAACATGGCCTAGAGAAAAAACATCTTTTTCATCTAATATTAATAATTCTTAAAACCCTTTTCTTACCTAAGTTTATAGAATAAATTTTTTTAACCTTTATTTTCCTGAAAATTTTTAAGCATATCAGGATTGTGAGCCCATATGTGCTTGGACGGAGTTGGTATTCAATAGTTGTAGGGAAGGGAAGTAAAAACTATTAACAATTAACAAAAGTTAAAGTTTATCAAGTTTTCAGTGTGCGTCAAAAATTGTTCTGAGAATTTTAAGTATATTAACTCATTTAGTCCTCTGAATTAAGTAATGTTAAATAATATTGTCAGTTTACAGATAAAAACAATAAAATGACAGGACACCCTGTTAAAATTTTTTAGGGTTGCCTTTAGTTTGGGAAGACTTTTAAGCACTTATAAATTCTTACCCTATAACATGAAATTCTCCCCCATAAAACAAATGAAGAAAATTCGATGATAAACTTAGAAAGTGAGCAGCAGGCACACAAACACCCATACACATACATAAATACATATATGGGATACTCCTGTTTTCTTTACTAATGTAGTACTAATATTTTTAATAAACATCTTCACTAAATATAGCTTCCTTCACTTTGATATTTAGAAATAATTTCTCAAGATGTTTTCTTTGGCGAAAAAATGATATTTTAAAGCGCTTAACACTAATAATGTTGGTGTGTCTTGACGTGTCCCAGTCACAGCTTCCGGTTGGGCTCACAGATGTGCTCTGTGTTAGGGGAATAGACCTTTCAGTCTCTCCAGCCATCCTGTTTTGGCTGAAATGCATGCCTCCTCCTGGGCAGGTAGGCAGGGCCTGAGATTAAGGAATGTTCTAATAATAGCTGTCAGGGCACTTGTGTAATTGCCTAGGCTTGAATCCTTGCTCTGCCACTTGTTGGTTGTTTGGTTTCGGGCATAAGACTTAATTCTGTAAACTTCAGTGTTCTTACCTGTCAATAGAAATCCTAAACCTCATTGTTTTTCCCCCAAATGCTACTCATCCCTTATTTCTCATTTAGATGACTGTCACTCAAAGTGCTTATGATTTTTTAGTCCAGACACTTAGGTATCATCCTAGCTTGATTGATCTCATTCTCTCTCTCTCTCTCTCTCTTTTTTCCCACATCCGATGAATCCCCAAATCTGCCTGATTTGTGACCTAAACTTGACTCATTCAGAGAATCTTAATTGTGACGAGCCACAACAGAATACATGTGATAATAGACTATATAGGTGAGCATTCATTCACCCAACATCCACAGAACCCCAGCTCTTTGCCGGGAGGGGCCAGGATGCCAGAGAGGCAGAGGTGATCCTTCCTGGCCAATAGGAGAGAGAAGTAGAAAATCCCTGGTCCCAAGAGGGTAGGATAGATGCCGAAACAACACTGTGAGAATACAGTTGTATCTTATCGAAGTCAACGTCAATCAGAGCACCCAGCTGAAGCCATGGCACCAAATAGAAGAACTGCAAACATTTAAAATCCAAGGGATGGTTTTGAGAGAGTCGGTGTAATCTGAAGCCTCAATGGTCAATACTGATCCCCCGCCACCGCCTTTTTTTTTTTTTTAATGTCTGAATTCAGGGCATGAAATTTTCCCCACTTCTGGAGGGTTGCCATTCTCTTTCACATGGCTTTATCTCAGAACAGCATACCCCTCTTCAGTCTGCAGTGGTGCAAATTCTAGCTAATTCTCAAACTGCACCCCACCAACGGAAGCACAGGCCAACCCTAGAAGCCATCCTGTGTGGTTGTATGGAACTCCAGCCAGACGCTTCAGACAATCCAGAAAACACACCAAAAGAATGTTTCCACATAATGAAAACATATATCACAGTAAAGATAAAACGACAACCTATTCACCACCACCCCCAGCCAAAAAAATAATAATAATCAGGAAAAATCAAATATTTGTTTTGGAGCTTTTAAGAGTAATGATTTTTTAAGAGTAATAATTTGTTTATTTCTAAATTTTTTTAGAGATTGATTATTTTTTAAAAGGCCATGATTAATGCTGTCCACCATGAAAATACCAACTGAACTTCACACATCATCACACCAGTGATAAATCTGATACAATTCTGGAAGACAAATTCTCGCATGTTAGTTTGATTTTTGTTTCTCCCATTTTCACAGCTGCGGTTCAAGTTTAGTACTACCACCACTGCTACTGCAGAGACTGTTTCCTTGTGCCTAGAGAGACGACGCCGCCACCACCACCACCACCACCACCATCATCATCACCATCTACATATGTATAGTAGTTATAGTACTTGCAGTAGTAACAACAGCAGTAGCCATAGCAGCGGTAGTCATAGTAGCAAGCCACCATGACATTAGGAACAGTTATCTCTCCAGCTCTTAGCTCATTCACTGTTTCGGTACTGCCACCATTCCCTGGGAAGCTCCCCCACAATGGTTCCTCAAGAGAGGATCCCATCCAGAGGATCTCACGAGCTCGTAGCTCTGAGGGTCACCTGCCATTCCTCTCCTGTTATGGACTCGAACGTGTATGTTCCCCCAGAATTCATATGTTGAAGCTCTAATCCACAGTGTGATGGGATTTGGAGGTGAGGCTTTGAGAGGTAATTAGGTTTAAATTATATCATTAGGGAGGGGCCCCCATGATGGAGTTCCAATCCTTAAAAGCAAAGAGAGACCAGATCTCTCTCTCTGTGTCGATCCCCAGAGTGTGAGATCACAGTGATAAAGCTATGAGGCAGGGAAAGGGTCCCCACCAGAAACCAAAGCTACCAGCACCTCGATCTTGGACTTCCAGCTTCCACAGTGCAAGAAAGAAACGCTGTTTAAACTCTTCAGTTTACATATTTGTTATAATAGGCTGAACTGAGACGTCTCTCTTACCCCAGCTCCCTGTGGCCATGGGGGAGACTCCTGAAAGTCCCAAAAGCAACTGAGAGCTTCTATCTCTGCGATGGATGGCGGCCCTGATGCCCCTGAAGTCAGGATCATGGCCTGTCCCATGCATTCTATGGCAGGTCTCCCCCTAGACCACGCGGATCATGTTCGGACAATCACAGTTATTTCTGAATCACAGTACAAGTCCATGCAGGTTGGCCAATGGACATTCCGCCTTGCCTCTGCTTTTCTCAGATACATTTATTCAGTACATCTTCTCACTGTTATGTCCTCAGAACTATCCACACACCTGTTATGTAGACCCTTAATACAGTGAAAGAACACACAATCATTCATATTTGGAAGGTCCCTCTCTTCTCTGCTAGGAGATTCCTTATTGTGCAAACAGTCTCCTAACAAGGAATTATTCGTGAAGCAGCAGAATGTGTATTATTACCCCCATTTCACGGATGGGAAAACTGAAGTGCAAGAAGGTTTGATGACTTGCCTAGAAGCCCCACTGCCCCGTTATGTTTACTGAGTGCCTCATCTAGGTTTTTTTGGTTTTGTTTTTGTTCTTCGTTTTATCTGAGTAAAGCATCTTCCCTTAAACAGCTTTTTAGCTCATAATTCATTCAGGGAAACAGGGGGAGGGGTATATTTACAGACTGGAAGAGGATTAACAAATAAGTTCTTGGTGAAAAAAAGCCCAGTTTTTGAAAGTCTGTGACCACACTCTTCCTGAAGAATGCCCAAGGGCTCTCAAGCCATTTACTTCCCCCTAGAATAAGAAGAGAGTGTGAGCCTTGTAAAATTTCCCACACTGCCTGACCGGGCAAACTTTTGCAAAGAGAAAGGAACTCTCTATTTATCAGCTTCCAATCTGATTTCTGTGCTTCTGCTCTGAATGTTCAATTGTCAGGCAGGATTCTGGGGTGTATAAATATATAATTATACTGCATAGCCAAAACTAAATAGGTCAGGCTTTGGGGGAGAATTGGTTTTATTATGATACACAATTTCTAGCCAAACAGTTTTAGACTTTGGATCTCTAATATTTTGTGGAAATACAAATTTTCCATTCACAAATCTGTTTTCATTTAAAATGTTTAAAAATGGGATGAGGCAAGTATTTTATTTTACAGTTTTGCAAATTCATTTTCCTGTGCCATACAAACAATTATCGCTTAAGATTGGCCTTCACAAATATTTCAATGGGTCTATTTTTCTATGAATAATAAAAACACAAAACTTGCATAAATACCAGCCATTCAAGAATTCCGTGATAAACCGGAACAGCCTCCCTGGTGAAGTGATCTGCTTCCTTTGTATTTATTACCAGAGTTTCATGTTTCACTGTCAAGCATTGTCTTACATTGCTTTGGGTTTAAGGAGAAAGCTTTGGCCAGAGAATTCAAAACGCTTCTAGATAATGTTATGGACCAGCATGTCAATGCCATCAATGAAAGGGATGGACGTTAATGTCGGCCAGGCAATGGCTTGTATTCAGCTGAAAGTCAGGCTTCCTGACTCCTTGGCCCCTAGGGCGACTACATTGAGTTACTATTCTGGCAAGCGAAGATATTATGTTGATATATATGATAAATGGAATATATATCATAGGTCTCCAGTAACTGAAAGACTATGAAAAGTCTTATTTTCATAGTTGCCCCATTTGAAGTTGTCCAGGTCAATGGCCTTTGGCCTGCTCCTGTGGGTCTGCAGTGTCCTCCCACGCCCCCGCTTCCTTCCTTTTCATCTCCTTCAGTCTTGAAAGTCAAGACTTCCATCTTTGAAGACCAGCACAGGCGTGTGCTACAGGGAGCCTCCAACTTCCGTGCACCAGAGGCCAGGAGAAGCCACCCAACGGCAAATACCGTGTCTACACGGTAGACACACCGCCCAGGTGTGTCTGGAAGGTGACAGGGCACACCAGCACTTGGGACCCTGGGAGTCACAGAGATAAAGCCACCAGCAAACAGTGCACGTGCTCTCTCTCTCTCTCCCTCCCTTTCTCCCCTTTTCCAGTGGTCATCTTGGGAGAGATAAGGCAGAAAGCAGAAGATAAAAAAGAAAACCGCAGCAACCATGTAGGCAGGGCTAGATTTCCTTCTATTCTTAAATCATAAAAAAAGAGTTTGTGTGGTGAAAGTTCATGCTTAAGAAAGACTGACTAGATGTACGCCTAGCCCCGCCTTCCGCAAACCAGATGTGTTCTTTCCTTTCTCCAAAGTCTCCTGGTGGCCTGTTTATGCTTTTATAACAATTATTATCCTCTCCTCATGACACAGCCATTTCTGTCTGCCTTGTAGATTGTAAGTTCCCCTGAGGAAAGGCACTAGAGCTTCTGGACTTTTATGCTCCCACATCGCAAAGCTCAAGACAATAACCAAAAATGATAAATTGGGGTTTACTAGTTTGATTACAAAAGGGTCTATAGTAAATGTTATATATAACATTAGTTATAGTAATAGTAAATGTTATATATAAATAGTAAATGTTATATATAAATATGATAATCTAGAGATTTTAAAACATACTAGTTCTGAGATATATTGATTATTTTAAGGGGAGAATTTTTTTTTTTTTTTTTAAATCAAAGGGCTTTTGTAAATCAGGGAAAGTGTCAGTTTTGGTTCAGGTCTGGTCTCAGGGTCCAGAGATCAAGCCTGGGGTTAGGCTTTGTGCCCAGCGTGGAGTCTGCTTAAGAGAGATTCTCTTGGGGCGCCTGGGTGGCTCAGTGGGTTAAGCCTCTGCCTTCAGCTCAGGTCATGATCTCAGGGTCCTGGGATCGAGCCCCACATCGCATCGGGCTCTCTGCTCAGTGGGGAGCCTGTTTCCTCCTCTCTCTCTGCCTGCCTCTCTGTTTCCTTGTGATTTCTGTCTGTTCAAATAAATAAATAAATCTTTTTAAAAAAAGAGAGAGAGAGAAAGAGAGATTCTCTCTCCTCCTGCCCCTCCCCCAACTTGTGCACACATGTGTGCTCTCTCGCGCGCCCCCTCTCTCCCCCTCCAAATAAATAAATGAATAAATAAATAAATAAAGTATTTTAAAAATAAATAAAATATTCCTCATGTGTAGCTCTGGGCAAACTGTAATTACAAAGCAGAGGAAAGGGAGGGATAAGTATACGCCTTCTTAAAACCTTTTTAAGAAAAGGTAGGATGTTATATATACATGAAGGTTTTGGTGAATTGGGTATTAAAAAAGTAAAAACTAAACATTGATCTTTGTCAAAACCTGTAAGTGTGATGTCATGAGAGGTAGAATTCTACTGTTCAAAATTTACAAAAGAGTAGTTGAGATTTATAAATTAATATAGAAATGTATTTTACTTTAAGCTTCCAGTTTGAAATATTTATAACCTTCTTAATGGAAATTAACTTCTACAGCAGCTTGCAATCAGGCTAAGCATAGAGGGGACACTAGTCTAGAGCAGGACTTCTCAGAATTTAATGTGAGTGAACATAGCCCAAGATCTTATTGAAATGCAGATCCTGGTTCAGAAGGTCTGGGGTGGCCCCCCGGGGCTCTGCATTCCTCACAAACTCCCAGGTGAAGCCTATACTGGCCCAGGGACCACATGTTACAGCACTAAACACTTTGGTACCCTTAATACTGATTAGTAATATTTGGGGATTAGCTGCAGGGTCAGGCTCCCAATGAGGGTCACTGCCTAGTTCACTACATTAGAATCTCATGATGAAGCTGCCAATGTCATTATGAAGCTGTCAATTCAGGCAGACCAATGACACAGGGAAAACAGGATTCAGAGATAAGCTGAAGTCTAGAAGGTTAAAAAAAAAAAAAAAAAACTCTGAATTGAAACACACAGACAATAAGAGAAGCCAAAATTAACTGAGGATGTGCAATAAAAAGGCCAATAAAAGTAACTAAATGGGGCAGCTGGGTAGCTCAGTTGGTTAAGGGTCCAACTCTTTATTTCAGTCAGGTCAGAATCTCAGGGTCTTGAGATCAAACCCCAAGTTGGGCTCCCCACACAGAAGGGAGTCTAACTGAGATCCTTTCTCCCCGGCTTCCTCTGCCCATCCCCACCTCCCTTCTCAGGCCCCCCAAAAAGAAGTAAATAGATGCTTGCAGGTAAAATGGGGCACGTTGAAAGCTAATCCTATGTTCTCTATAACTCCATGGGATCATAAATTTTACGTACAGTTTAGCTTATTTCTCTTTTTAATAGGCAAGCTTTTAAAAGGACTCAGTTGGGTTAGACAATAATATGGAAATAATCTGGGTAGTACAAAATATTTGTACAGGTTCAGTGAAGTCAGCGGAACCCAGTGTTTTTTGGAATTGAAACTTTTTTATGTTTTGTGCATATGCTATGCACTACATTACATCCTCAGCAGAGCATGGGTAAAACACCCTATAGTCAAACCCATTTATATTCTCCAACAAAGCATATGAACATCCAGTCATACTAAGTGGGAGAAATAAGGAATCTAAACAGTCTCATATCCACTCAGGGCAGGTTTTGTTGCTAAATGAGTTACCAAAAAATCTTGTGGTTTGAAGATTTCAGAATTACAGTTTAAGGGAATGTGGATCTCTTTTCCAACACTTCTGTTCCCCATTAGGGTGTTCAACCTATCTCTCTTCTTAAAATAAACTTCTTAAAAAAAAAAAAAGATTTAGCCTCTTATTTTAGAAAGAGTGTGGGAGCAGAGGTAAGGGCACGGGGAAAAGGAGAGAGAATCCTCAAGCAGACTCCCCACTGAGAGCAGATCCCGACTCAGGGCTCAATCCCAGGACCCTGAGATCATGAGCTGAGCCTAAATCAAGAGCCAGCCACCAAACTGACTGAGCCACCCAGATACCTTTTAAAATAAACTTCTTAATCTCTTCTCAGTTATACTAAGGTGTAAATGACTAATAGCCAGCTCAAGTATACTTGTATTTGAACAGTGATAATCATATTTTGAGGTGGAATTTCAGACATTAACCAATAACTAATTTCATCTCAGAATTTAGCATCCAGGAGATTCTAATTAAGTGGAAAAGAATTAAGGGGCTCAATAAAACAAAATGAATTTTCACTACCCCAAAGTTGTTCCCTGCCTTTGACTTAATTGATTTTAATCTAACCTTTTTAAACTTACTGTACTGTGCATTTGCACAGGACTCCACGGTTTTTAAGTGATTTTTATAAACATCGTCTCATTCCTTGTATATTAGTCTCTATTTTTGTTTTAGTTAAGGAAACAGATTAGAAGGAGTGATTTGTCCAAGGTCACAGAGTTGAGAAACAGCTAAGAATCAGACCCAGAACTCTGACCAAATTCAACCATTTCTATACAACATTGGTTAGAAATAAGAGGGCAGTGTTTGTATCCTCCCAGTTGGTGAAATGCAAATGTGAACTTAGAGGATGATGATTCACTGTGGAAACAGTAAAAGACATAAGAGAGAAACTATATGTGTCCTTTATTAGAATGATCTCATTGTCTCCGATAATAGCTCGCAGACCAACTTTGAGCAAATGTTCAGCCTGATAGAAATATTATATTCCTTGAGGTGTTGCTGCTATCTCCATGATTTCTAATGGTCACAAAGTCCTGGACTCTGAATCCCCAGACCAAATTTGCTTGGGTCATATTTCACCATCTGACACAGGAAGTTCAAAGTGTCATGGAAGTGACAAGAAATCGATTCCACAAACATTTATTGCACACACTGCCTAGCTAACAATAGGCGCTCAATAAATGTTAAATGAATGAATATATCCCCTGTAATTACAAGATCCCCTCCTGTCAGTTTGACTGAGTCAGTGGCTCCCCTCCCTCTCCTGCCTCAGTAGATACAACATTCTCTAAAACAAATGTCTGAATCAAAGTGTGGGAGGAAGGCTAATTTGCTTCAGAGGATGAATCGGGGAGTTGGTTTAAAAAATAATGCCACTACCTCTGTGGGAAAAGCTTCCAGAGGAATATAGAGTGTGTACACGAGCAGAACGGAAGCTAAAGCATGTTGTCTATTTATTTTCTCTAGGCAATTTCTTCTCATTCCTTATTTTACTTTTTCTGAGAGAGGGGCTCTCTCGAGTCCCTTGCTCCAGCTGTCTTCTCCGCCCTGACGTCTGGGGTGGCACACTGTAGTAAGATCTTGCCAGGCTGCATACCTCACTCTGGGCAACGATACTCCTTTTTACATCTCACTCAACAAAAGGTGTTCGTGAATCAGCTCGAAATCTCAGTTCATATTTAGATGACGCATTTTCCTCAACTGAACAACAGTCCACAGTTACAAATGCCAAACAGGAAGGGCACATCTGCGAAAAACAAGCCTCTTAAGCTGGAAGAATGAATAATGATGATGTGTGGGCTGGGCTTTCTATACAGCAAACTCTGGGAAGACCTTTCTGTGAACAGCTATCTGGTCACAATTGAAGAGGCTTTGTCCTCCCCTCCCACACTCTGGATCAACAGCTCCACTGGCCAAGGCAGATTGATAGGGAAGATTCCTTGGTCATCAGAAACTCAGGTATCAATTCAGAATCTCCAAACATTGGGGTAGAGATTCTTTTTCTCATCATTTGTAGTTCTTGGGACCAAGTAAATCCTAGAAGAGAGGGTTTCCTTCAGGGATGTGAAACTTGTTTCCACTTTGAGTTTCAAATCCCCAGTAGAAGCTTCTGGATAATGAACTGGGAACTTAAATAAAGTACTGGTTCAAACTGGATTTAATTAATTTTTTTCTGATCATAAAATAGTTCCATTTTCATTATAGAAATCTTATAATAGATAGGGGCTTTCTATTTTCATTTGGCATAAACTTCAGTCGTTTTGGAAAATATATAAGTTTGCTTCTCATTTGAATTGTGTGTGTGTGTGCACGTGTGCGCATGTGTGTGTGTCTGTGTATCCATATATGTCTGTGTTTAAATAAGCTCACTATTGAATAAAATAATAAAATTTTAATTTGGTTAAGGAGTCAGCAAATTAACATATGCTTTGTTGCCTTTTTTGATTCATGGCAACATTTATAACTAACTTTCTTTTAGTTTATAGATCTTTCTCTGTTACTGTCATAAGATTGCCATAATAAAACCCCTCTTTTCCATATGGAATTCCATTAACAGTTTGGCTGTTTCATCCATCATGAGAAGAGTTTGCTACTGAAGAAGCTAACAGTATTAACCCTGGAACCTCCCACCTCCTCCCCCCATTCCCAAACTCAATTAAACCAGCATCACACCAAGCCACACAAAAAAACTGCCGCCTATTTACATAACACAATGATCGAGTCATAAATCAACATTAATCATGAATGTTGCAACAAGTCACTGAAAATGATGTTTGACCTCACCATGGACCAGACGCATCCAACCATGAAAAGCATTCATCTCCAACTGGGAGCCACTTCCCACTCCCAAGGACAGGGTCAAGCATTTCGGATACATACGACAGGCAGGTTTGATCTTTCCTTCCGGATATCACTTTCCTTCTTCCCTAACTCTATTACCTCCCAATTCTGAATCAGTCTCATCCTAGAAACGATTCCACTTCCAACACCCCCCGAGTCCAGTTGTCCCTTTTCTTTAAAGTCCTTCTTCATGTCTACTTTCTTTGGATGGAGTCCCTACTAAGGTAGAATTTAGCTACAACCTGTATCATGGTCCTAGGCTCCCTGATTCCATCTATAATTACTCTGAACACTTCAGGGGAAAATTAAAGTTAATTTTCTGGACTGTACTTTCTAAGCTACAATTCTTTAGGGCTTGGAATGCACATGCAGCACCCTGAGGCAATCTTGACATCCCTATCACACCACAGTTTATAGTAACTAGATCGAGGCAGGTTTGTGAATTTTTCTTCTTCCCGAAAATGCTTTCTCATGCCTCTGAGTCGTTGCACATGCTGTTTGTTCTTCCTAGAATCTGCCCACCCTCGCCCCTCACCCACAGACCACTCCCATATATGTGTCTGGGAAACTCTTCATTTACATCTTAAGTCTCCACAGAAGGCAGCTGCAGCCCCTGACAAGCCTCTCCAGACTCCCCCAGGCTCCCTCCAACACTCTTCTTTGTGTCCCACGGCATTTTGTGCACACTCCATTTTGGAGCTCGTCCCAGCTTGCATTTTTATACACTTCTGTTTGTCACTGGACTGTGAGCTCTCCGGAATCAGGGACCATCCAGAGCCTAGCACAATGCCGTCGAGAATTGTTCAATAAAAAATGTGATGAATGAATGAGTGAACAATGAGCAACTTGACAGAATTTTAAAAAGAGAACAACTAAGAAGAAACCGTGTTTAAATAATCAACATCCCTCCATTAAGTCAATAATTTTCTATTCAATCCATTACTTCTCCATATGCAAACCTCTCCTTAACTGTTTTGATGAACAGGGCACATAGATGGTTACAGAGCAATTGGTCATTTATTAGTTTATTAAAATGGCAGCATTAAAAGAAACAAGTTATAAATGCTATCAGTGTTTTTTTTTTAAGATTATATTTATTTATTTGACAGAGACACAGCAAGAGAGAGAACACAGCATGGGGAGTGGGAGAGGGAGATTCAGGCTTCTCACTGAACAGAGAGCCCGATGTGGGGCTCAGTTCCAGGACCCTGGGATCATGACCTGAGCCAAAAGCAGATGCTTAATGTCAGCCACCCAGGTGCCCCAACTTTCAGTGTTTTAATAAGGAAAAGAGAATTTTTGTACAGAGAAACCAGCCTGTGTCAAACATAAATTATGCATCATCATACTGATCACCTGCTATGGTCAACGACATGGAGGTTGAAGATAATAGAAATGTGATATGATATTTAAATTAGTATTTTGCACAGCCATGTGTCAAATATGTGCTATTTTCCTCCATGGTAAACTGATTGAATAACTTAAATAAATTTTTTAAAAATTTTATTTATTTATTTGACACAGAGAGAGAGATCACAAGTAGGTAGAGCGGCAGGCGGGGGGTGGGGGGTGGGAAGCAGGCTCCCTACTGAGCAGACAGCCCAATCTGGAGCTTGATCCCAGGACCCTGAGATCATGACCTGAGCCAAAGGCAGAAGCTCAACCCACTGAGCCACCCAGGAGCCCCAAATAATGTTTTAACACACATCGTTATACGAAAAAAAAAATTAGAATAAACTATGAATCATTCTGTCAACTTGTGATTCAATGGAACAATGTATATCTTTCATGGTTATTAATATTCAGTGTCTTTAAGTAAATTAAAAATCCAGCTTAACAAAGGTTAAAAATATCTGATGATACATAGATGATTGTTAAAAGTAATATATATTAATGAAGTTTTGTATGACTGGCTTTTTTCTTTTTTGGTTAATCACTCACAGAATTATGTCAAACATATATCAAGACTTTAGCTCCTTTTTCATCCAACCTTCCGGCATTTCATTACTATAGTTACCTGATTAATGGATGCAATAATATATATGGCATGATATGATATGTTCACATTAAATTTTAATCAAATATTACTAAATTCAGAAAACATTAAGTAAATCATGACTGATGAGGCAATATTGCTGTACTGTCATATTGATGACTCTCAAACTTCACTACTGAGAGTAACAGATTAAGCAGCAGAAGTGAATTTTATGAGGAAATAGAAGGATCTCAACTTCCACAGTTGTGTTTTGTTAATTGCTTTACAGTCACCGGAGGAGACGTTAGATCCATCAAGTCTACCGGTGTCACAGATCCTGTAATACCCTTTCTCGGTTTCAAAAATTCTATTTGTAGTGAAAGAGGGGCACATTTGTTACCCATGGGGATTTGTTGTTTTCGATCATGGCTTTTAACTAAAAATTGTTGTTATTGTTCCCCTTCCAAGAGGTTTCTAAAGCAGACAAATTGATAGGCATGGAAAGTGGAAGGTGTTTTCCAGGGGCCGGGGTGAGGGGGAGGTGGGGACTCCTCGCTTCATGGGTGTCAAGCTTCAGTTTTGTGTGATGAGAAAGTTCTGGAGATCTGTTGCACAACAGTGTGAAAATCCTTAAGGCTATTGAACCCTACCCTTGAAAATGGGGAAGATGGTAAATTTCATGTTATGTATTTTCTAGCACAATGTTTAAAAAAGTTGTTGCTGCTGTTGTACCATGGTGAATGAAACTTAGAACCTAACACTGTCTCCTTCAGTCTTGCCAAGGAGAGAAGACAAGAACTATCATTTGTTGGGGGGGATGATCTGCACAGAGGGAGGCACTTTGTCTAACACCAGCAGCCTCACCCTGGGGCTTGGAATTAAGTCCTAGTTCAGCATGCAACTCCCTGAAGCAATCTTGCTATTTCTATCACACCACACTTTTTTTGTCCAGATTAACTAGAAAATAGCAGTTCAACCACAGGCACTTTCTAAGTGAAATCTTACCTAACCTCACAGCAAAGCCACAATGTGACCATTCTTGTTTTGCTGTTATTACTGAAGAAACACAGAACTGTGAGCAGTAAGACAGATGGTCAAGTTCCAAAAGTTGCATTCTTCTCACGTAGGGTAGAGATTTCCAGTGCTCATCCATATCCTGTTCCCCTCATCCTCCTGGACTCCCAGAGGAAAGAGCATGTCCCAGACTCCCTGGTTGCTAAGCAGGGTGCTGTGAGCCACACAGGTTATGTTGGGACTTAGGCATGAACCATCCCTGTGTGACTCTCCAGGTGCATCTCCTCTGCTGTGGTAACTCTGGCAACCACATGCTAAGGTAGTGAAGCCACAAGATTGGATCTCTGACTCATCCTTGGAAGGCAGATGCCTCAGAGAACCCACGTAACCTAGAGCAGGCTTTGTGTGAGAGAGAAGATAACTAGTGGCGTTGAGCCACCAAGACTTTGAGGACTTGGGTCACTTCAGGATTGCCTGGCCTAGATTGCCTAAATACTGCTTCAGACTTGAGATAGGGTTGGTCTGGATGAGTACTGAAAGCAAAAAGTATTGGTCTTTGTGATTATGAAAATGTTCTCTTACTTTAGCCTCACCAACTGAAATCCGTGTTTTGCAACGACCTAGCCTCCTAATAGCCCAATGTGTACTTCTCCTTTCCTTTCTCTCTCTCTCCTCTTCCACCTCCATTTCCTCTACTTCTACTTCTTCCTCCTCTACCTCCTTCTATACCAGAAGAATGGAATCTTGAATCTCGTGTTAGAATAATATGAAATTGGGACACTTAATTGGCTCAATTAAGTGTCCGACTCTTGATTTCAGCTCAGGTCATGATCTTGGGGTTGTAAGATTGAGCCCCGCATTGGGCTCCCTACTCAGTGCAGAATCTGCTTGAGAGTCTCTCTCGCCTTCTCCCTCTGCCCTGACCCCGCCACCCTCCCTCTCAAATAAATAAATAAATAAAATATTTTTTAAAAAAAAAGAGAGAATAGGGAATCAACTCCATTTTGATCTTCTCACATTGACACAGGACAATTTTCTTGTATACCAAGTATATCCTATCCTCCAAAGCCAACATACCTTGCTCATTTTTCTAAAACGTGGTATTCCAAATAATTTTAGGTGCTTCATGAATTAGTACTTTTTATTTTATTTTTATACCTCCTATTTATTTTATTTCCTATTTTGGCCGTCACATATTTACTCGAAAGTGCACTAGAAAATACCAAACCAATGATTTCATGGATATCATTGCTTAGGACAAAATTAAAGGAGAATATTTATGTTTTAAAAGTAGGTAGATATTTTTAGAAACTAGTAAGTAAACAACCAGGCAGCTTGTGCACAAGGATGACAAAAATCTTGAAGCTGAGGAAATGCTGCCAGATTGTGTCCTGGTGGGAACCCTCCAAACACAGTTAGTGCCAGTCATGCCAGGTGGCCAGCCACTCCTGCTCCCCGCCATCCTTTGGACAGTGTGATAAAAGGAACACACCCTCATCTGTGTTTCCCCACATCACGGTGCCAGGTAGTCATGTCATCCCTGCCCAGGGTTTTCCTCCCAGCATCCATGAGCAGTCAATGAACCTGCAGAGGCCACCAAACTGGGCTGCTGATAGTATTTAAGCGCTAATCTCAATTTCCTTCTTTTCTTATTGGACCCCAAGACCTCATTATCAGAAGCCCACCTGATTGTTCCCTTGATCCCACGAGGGGCCTAGCTGCTTTCAGCTGGGAGGGGAAGGAGGTGTAAAGGCAGGACCTGGGCAGGCAGGGGTGGAGCCTTTCTTGCTCAAACATTACTGTCATGTTTAGCCTGGGCACCTGCCAGGTTTTTGGGAGGGGGCAAGTCGTCCAACTGGGTGCAGTCTGAGCACCTGGGTTCTCTGGTGAAAGCCGGTGTAAAAATGCAGAGATAGGCAGACTGATCCAGCCTCCCACGTGTTTAGGTGTTCGGCACAAAGCGAAATACATGAGCAGCTTGCCCCGATCAGAACACCAAAGTCTGTTTTAATGTTAGTATCACTGCCTCTGTGCTATACTATATTTAGACAAAGACGCCATCTTGCTTTTCACACAGTTCCTCCCCATCCTTCTGCCTTTAGTTTGACCAGGGGAATTCACCCTGCATTCTGGTTCTTATCTCCATAGAAGGAGTTGCAGTTTCCTCACCACCCTTGGGCATGTTGCCGCCTCACTCAGCCGGTGGATTGTCACGTAACCACAGGCTGAGTCTTGGCTCCATCTCCCTTCCTCTCTGGTCTACCAAAAACAATTCCACAAATTATCCTTCTCTTATGGACCTAAATCAGCAATCAGGCCCAAAATGGAGAAAGAGGAACAGAATCTTAGGAATAGAGCATTGATTTCCTCTCCTCTGACACCGCAGTGTGGAAGACAGGTCCCATTCCCTGGGCCCCCAGGGTGGGATGTAAAAGACGAGGTAAAGGTGTCCTGCGTAACCCAGATGAATATCCGCCATCACATGTAAAAAACATCTATGGACCAGAAGAGTCCATCTGGAAGAAGGAGGAGGGGAAAAAAAAAAAAAAAGGCAAGGGACACAGTTGTAACTAGAGAAATGTTTCCAAAGGTTATTTTCTGAGAATGGGGAAAAGTACCCTACTAATTTGGTAGGCTTCTTGGGAATCTAAAGCTATTGTGAAGGGAGCTACGTAAGCAAGAACATTGTGAATTTGCAGGTGAGTTGGCCGTTGAGGTGAAGAATATGTGCCCCAAAGGGAGGGAAAAAACAAATAGAGAAGTAAGATAGAGTCGGAGAGCCGAACCAGTTTAGACAACTAATGGAAAGCCCCCGGAGTGAGTACACCTTCTCCCAAGCTGCCAGTGTCTGGGCCTGCCAGGGCAGCGCCAACTTCCACCCAGGCCCTGAGGGACTCTCATCGAGCACCCTGCGTGGCAGGTGGGAGCTGTTGTGGGCAAGGGCTGGGCCTCCCATTGTCTCAGGGTGTTCAACAAAGCTTCTGTTGGGAGAGGGGAGCCGGCAGAACGTGGGCTGACACACTAAGGAACACCCAGAGAACTACGGCTTCCCCTTGGCAGCACAACCCCTCAACTGACTGAGTTCCCACCCGGACTTGGGGTTATAGGTCAGATTATAGGACTGTTGTAGGACCAGGGCTGTCTCATCTTGAACACAGACGCCTGAAGTTCTGGGCTGGCCATGGACTCTTCCCTCCCCAGGAGGCCCGCAGAGAATGAGTTTACTTGGATAGTGACCTGGTAGTTCAGGTCCATTCTGAGGAGAAGACTTCAGTGGTGTCCAGCGGCACAGATCTGCAGAGAGTTACAGGACATACTCAGTATGTGGAAGGCACGCGCCCAGGCATCCTTGCCGGTATTTCTGGCTTGGACCTCGTGGCTCTACCATTTGGGAGAATGCACTCTGACTTGCGGTATATCAGAATTAACGAATTTATTGGCCCTTGTCCTAGCCAGAGCTGTTACATTGGGTCCCCATCTATTTTATTTCTAAAACACAGAGAGCTTGTTTATAAATCCATAATTGCATCTTTGCAACTTAGACCCTGAGCTGAAGCCAGAGCCGAGGGGTCTAAAACATTTACGTATTTATTTATTTATTTATTTGGCAACTCATGTCCCGATAAGTACAAATAGACAGCCACCCATCTGTGAGTTCTGCCCAACGTGGTGGGAAAGAACAAACTGTCAGGCGCACCGGCCCATAGGGGAATCCCTTTTGTTTAGAAATGCTTCTTCAAAGGAATTGGCATCCCTGCCTCCCTTTGAGGGTGTCGCTGTGTGGGAGGCTCTGTTGGTCTCCCTACAATGACAAAGCTGAGGAGCCTGTCTTCGGTTGGTGCTTCCCCCAAAATGCACAGTCTGGGCAAAAAACACAGACACAAAGCAGGCACACAGAAGAAGTCAGTGCCGAGCAGAGTGTGGGCTGAAGAATCCTGCCTCCTAAGGAGGTGACAGTCAAATGACGCTGGCTCATCATGTGTGTCAAAGGCAGCGCGAGGCAGGTAAATAGCAAGTAAGCACTTCCCACCCACTCACAAATTCCATGCTGGAAATGCTGGTGTGGCAGGAGCCTCTTCCAGTCTTGGGTCCATTCACACCCAAGCTCTTTTTAAGAAGGAAACAAACAAACCTCTAGTACGTCAGGCACGATTGTAGAATGTTTTCAATAGCAGCCACGGGAAATCCGTAACTTTTCCTTCTTGTGCCCTTGCATTTAGTCACTTCAACTACCTTGCTTTGTTTTCTATGAAATGAGATAAAAAGTCCATTTTCCAATAGTAAGTACAGAACCAATACATAAGTGCAGTGACTAAATATCTATTCTAAGAAAACTTGACGGAGCAGGAACTCACTTGAGCAGAACAGGCATTCCCCATTCGCAAGCTCTACATTATTGTGTTCAGGACCCAGAACCAAAATATTCTCATTTGGACAAAGTATAAAACTATGTACAATCCTACCAATAAATGGATTTGGAGAAGCAATAGCAAATAAGTGAAGACTATAAATATCATTTTGAAAAATTTATATCAGACAAAATAGGACTATATACACTTAAAACTGTGCTGGATCTCAAGTGCCAGAGAATTAAGGGAAGGCACGAGAAATTAGAGCAACCATGAAAGGCTTGGTTGGAGAACGAGTAAACAATAAGGAAAAGCTGATATAATAAGATTTTTTAAAAAGACTTTATGCATTTATTTGACAGAGACACAGCAAGAGAGGGAACGCAAGCAGGAAGAGTGGGGGTGGGAGAAGCAGGCTTCCCGCTGAGCAGAGAGCTCGATGTGGGGCTCGATCCCAAGACCCTGGGATCATGACCTGAGCCGAAGGCAGAGGCTTGATGACCGAGCCACCCAGGCGCCCCTATAATATAATTTTTATATAGGTATTGCTCTCTAACTTATCTTTAAAGTATAATGCAAATAATACTTCCAAAGAGTAAAGAATGGACCTAGATTTCACAAATGGTTTATCAATCCATGCTATTTAAAATGCTGTCTTTGGGGGTGCCTGAGTAGCTCAGTTGTTAAGCATTTGCCTTCAGCTCAGGTCATGATCCCAGTGTCCTGGGATTGAGCCCCATATCTTCCTCTTCATCTTCCCCCATGCTTGTCTTCCCTGTTGCTATCTTTCTCTGTCATAAATAAATAAAATCTTAAATAAATAAATAAATAAATACAGTCTTTCAAATAATTGATGTCTGCATCAATCAATAATATCTCCATCTGTATTACCCAAATGTTATGACCAATGGGAAAATGTTTAGCTTTGCCTATGCAGGCTCCTGTTTCAGGAGTAACATTCAGAATGTTACTTTTTGGGGCACCTGGGTGGCTCAGTGGGTTAAGCCTCTGCCTTCGGCTCAGGTCATGATCCCAGGGTCCTGGGTTTGAGTTCCGCATCAGGCTCTCTGCTCAGCGAGGAGCCTGCTTCCTCCTTTCTCTCTGCCTGCCTCTCTGCCTACTTGTGATCTCTGTCCAATAAATAAATAAAATCTTTTTTTAAAAATTAAAAAAAAAAGAATGCTACTTCTTACCACAGTAAAACAAAATAGGAAATGGTACTCTCCTTTTCTTCCAACTTCACAGGGAGTAATAATCGCATTTTTGTGGAAGTTAATTATGCTCTAGAGATCTGGATTATTTATGTGCGGGGAGGAGAGAGAAACAGGGAAGACTAGTAATACAATTAAATAAAACAAATTGTGGTTTGTCTGGGGTTTTGGCCTACATCTGCCAGGAAGTGAGTGAAGAAGTCATTGGCAGGTGCTGCATTCTGGAAGAAAAATTTTCTGCAGCTAGGTAAGCCAGCCCGGTGCCAGCCAGCCTTATGTGTAGGAAGAAGGGCACCCACCCACATAGCCCCGTTTGACATGTGCAACAAGGCCCTTCTGGTTGTAAAGTAGCTCTTCCACTAGCCTGCAACAGCCCAATCTTCTCCTCAACCAGTCAGTGTTGGTGAAGTATAAAACTCGTATGGAAGTATTAACACTTTCTGGATGCCCAGGGGTTGCTGAGCACAAAAGCAAATGTGAGACATCGTCCGACTTCAAGACCTAACAGATCAGAGAGACCAAACTAAAGTAAGTCAGACTGTCAAAGACGTTAAGACAGATGTAATTAAAATTGTGCGAGAAACTTTCAAGTGCCATAAAACTAAAAGAAGGAAGAATTGGAGCCATCATGGAAGACTTTCTCAGTGAGTGAGTGATCGGAGGCAGGACTAAGCCCCAGGATGACAGCATAGATTCGAAGAAAGGACAGGAGATCCCAAAAGCGCAATGGCCCAGGGACAGAAGTGAGGTGGTACTTTCTCAGGAAAATAAGACACATCTGAATAAAGAACTGCATTGAAGGCACTGATGGAAAATAACTGAATAGACAGAGTGGGATTGGGTGACAGGATGCTCCCTTTCTGGTCTACAATCTGCACCTTTCTAGGTCTTTTTTCCTTTTGTAAAGACTAAGAAATGGGGGCACCTGGGTGGTTCAGTTGGTTAAGTGACTGCCTTCGGGTCAGGTCATGATCCCAGAGTCTCAGGACTGAGTCCTGCATCAAGCTCCCTGCTCAGTGGAGAGTCTGTTTCTCCCTCTGATTTTGCCCCTTGTTGTGCTCTCTCTTTCGCTCTCTTTCTCTCAAACAAATACATAAAATTTTTTTAAAAGACTAATAAATGAAACTTCTACCCCAGTTATACTTCATATCATCATTTTACTTATTTCCTTCATAAGATTTACCACAGACCTTTATTATCTTGGTTTTGATTCATTTGTTCATTTATTTTTGTACTTATTTATTACTTATTGTCCATCTCCTGCCTGGAGCACATAGTATGTTCTCAATAAATAATGAGTGGATGAATAAATGAATGAACGTGTTCCTCCAAGACACTTGGTGGAAATGGATGGGGTTGTGGTTAGCTCTCTTCCATAATCTCAGACTCGCCGAGGATTTTACGTTCCTCTTGAAGGCAGATGGAGCACTGTCCCGAAGAATCCAGAACAAAGCTTTCTTTCTGAGGAGAGGGAATGGTGATCTTCAGTATCAAGTCAAGTCTTGTGAAATTTAAGAATGCATAGAGTCCACACTGGGGATGCTGTCCATCGTCATGGTTTAGAAGCAAATTGGTACCTGAGGAGTGAAAGGAAGAAGAGCTATTAGAGAAAGGGGAAAGAGTCGAATTAGGGAAACGAGGGGAAAGGAGGTATGTGTACAGAAGGGGAGTGCCCATCGAAGGAAGAGAGCATTTCTAGTACCTTGTACTGAGTCTACAATTGGTCAAATCGGAATTACAGTGACTCCTTCCTGATAGCTCCCTGCCACATGGAAAGTAGCTAGAGAATCAGAAGGGTTGTAAGAACAGGAAGGTCCAAAGACTTGAGTAGTTAGTTATAGATGAGAGTCTGGAGGAAAATTCTCTGGGAAGGGAATATCACTCCAGGAATATATTTTAATCAGACAATTGCAAAACTAACTCAGTAATTGGGATAGCTACCTCTTCATTCATGGGATGACAGAATCTTAAGGGCTGAAAGGTCCTAGGGCCACTTTTAACTGTTCTCAATCTTCAGAGAGGTTTTTCACACAGTATTCTAAACTGAAAGCAGTCTATTCTCATTAAAAAAAAAAAAAAGAATTTATTTATTTATCTGAAAGACAGAGAGTGAGAGAGAGAGAGAGAGGGAGGGAGAGATTATGAGCAGTGGGGAGAGGAGTAGAGGGAGAAGCAGACTCCCAGCTGAGCCTAACACAGGACCTGATCCCAGGACCTTGGGATCATGACCTGAGCCAAAGGCAGATGTTTAACTAACTGAGCCAGCCAGGCACACTCATTTTAAAAATTCCAAGAGGAAGTCACTTTCAGCAATGATATAGTCTTTCCTTTCAAGAAATTCTTCTTAGGGGCACGTGGGTGGCTCAGTGGGTAAAAGCCTCTGCCTTTGGCTTGGGTCATGATCCCAGGGTCCTGGGATCCAGCCCTGCATTGGGCTCTCTGCTCAGCAGGAAGCCTGCTTTCCTCTCTCTCTCTCTGCCTGGCTCTCTGCCTACTTGTGATCTCTGTCTGTCAAATAAATACATAAAGTCTTTAAAAAAAAAAAAAGAAATTCTTCTTAAATGAAACAAGATGGGATTGGGAGGGAGACAAACCATAAGTGACTCTTAATCTCACAAAACAAACTGAGGGTTGCTGGGGGAAGGGGGGTCGGGAGAGGGGAGTGGGGTTATGGACACTAGGGAGGGTGTGTGCCATGGTGAGTGCTGTGAAGTGTGTAAACCTGGCGATTCACAGACCTGTACCCCTGGGGATAAAAATACATTATATATTTATTTAAAAAATTAATTTAAAAAAAAAAAAGAGCATTTAGCTCACACACACACACACACACAAAAGAAAAAAGAAATTCTTCTATGACCCAATCCCAAAAAACCAGCTAGACTGAGATGCTGGCCTGTCTGGGTATAGTTCTAAAACTGTTTTGCAGGGTGCCTGGGTGTCTCAGTTGGTTGGATTGCCTTTGGCTCAGGTCATGATCCTGGAGTCCCAGGATTGAGTTCTGCATCAGGCTCCCTGCTTAGCAGGGAGTCTGCTTCTTTCTCTGACCTTCCCCCTCCCATGCTCTCTCTTTCTCTCATTCTCAAATGAATAAATAAACAAATCTTTAAAAATAACAAAAAAAATTTTTTTTTTAAAACTGATTTGCAGAGAGCAGAACAAGTGAGCTCCATTTTTTTAAAATTAACATATAATGTATTATTTGCTTCAGGGGTACAGGTTTATGAATCATCAGTCTTACATAATTCACAGCACTAACCACAGCACATACCCTCCCCAATTGTCCATCACCCAGCCACCCCATCCCTCCCTCCAACCCCCCAACTACCCTCAGTTTGTTTCCTGAGATTAAGAGTCTCGTATGGTTTGTCTCACTCCCCAGTCCCATCTTGTTTCACTTTTTCCCTCCCTACCACCCCATGACCCTCCAACCTGCCTCTCAAATTCAGTGAGCTCCATTCTTGAAACTGGCACTTCCAAGTACCAGTCCTCTCACCATGGCTGCTGCCTTACTTCTTGTCTCAGTCTCCTCTTGTCCTATTCCTGCCGCACATCATAAAAGAAAACATACTGGAGAACACCAAGTCACATGAGACAGGAAACTGAAAACCCACCCTCTCCTATAGAGTACAAGGCACCTGGCTACTCTGCCTTTCTCTCTAACTCAAGTGTTTGACCCACTCAATCCACTTCCAAGTTAAGAAACCATATGAGAACTGGTACTGCAGACTTACGAAGTGCTTCATGCTGAAAGAAAAAAATTTTCAGAGTTTTCCATTTTTTTATCATTTTGTTCAATGGTTAGAAATTTGTCTTTGCATTATTCTTTATAGTATACATAACAAACTTTTCAAAAATAATGGCCTTCTGTGTGTGGAACCATATATGAAAGGTTGAAAAGAAAATGCTTCGAAGATGAGTAAATGGGTTGATATTATTGAGAGTCGTATTCTCATTGTAGAAGAAGTGACATATGAATATGAGAAAGCCAAAAAGAATCCTACCGAACTGTGCTGGAATTGGAGGCACTGGTAATAACTATGGTTTCTAATATATGTATGTTTATATGCATATCTGTGTGTGCATATGTATATTATAAACTTGTATATGTGTATACGCACATATAAAATGTATGTATTTCTTAGCTCTGTACACTAAAAGGCTGAAGAGGCAAAGATATCCCCAGTAGCAACAAATATACCTAGATCTTGGTCTCTAATACAACTCCCCACGGAGAGGAGCTAGGGACTCTCAGGGAGAGGTCTGATTCCCGAGACCAGACAGGATAGGTGCAAAAGACCCTGGGATATCTTGCTTGCCAGGAAGTCAGAAGGTACTCAAAATAATGATGAAAGCATGTTGCAAAGACACCAAAGCTAGCTTGAATGGGCTATCCTGGCCAAATCTGGAACAACCTGAGCATCAATGTCCCAGCATCAATCACGAATTTTATTTATTTTTTTTAAAGATTTTATTTGTTTATTTGACAGACAGAGATCACAGGTAGGCAGAGAGGAAGGAAAGTAGGCTCCCTGCTGAGCAGAGAGCCCCCCACCAATGCAGGGCTCAATCCCAGGACCCTGGGATCACGACCTGAGCTGAAGGCAGAGGCTTTAACCCACTGAGCCACCCAGGCACCCCCAATCATGAATTTTAAACCATTGAATAAATAAGAACTCATGTGTCCATTCCAAAAATACATAGATAATAATGGTGATTATAATGATAGATGATTTTAAAAAAATAATGATAGATGATATATAGATAAAAATCAAGGTCCTGGGACACCTGGGTGGCTCAGTCAGTTAAGCGTCTGCTTTGGGCTTGTGTCAGGATCCCACAGTTCTGGGATGAGTCCCACATTGGGCTCCTTGCTTAGCAGGGAGCCTGCTTCTCTCTCTGCCTCTGTCAGCCATTCCCTCTGCTGTCTCTCTCTCTCTCTCTCTGACAAATAAATAAATAAATAAAATCTTTAAAAAAAAAAAAAACCAAGGTCTCTAGCTTACAGTAGAATGCAGAGGATCAAATAGTAAATACAGAGGTAGTACTGGAGTTAGGAAATTATTATTTTGCAACTCTTGTGGTTAAGATCAAACCAAGAATTGTCAAAGAATGTTAAATCTTGGAGGAAATTTTGAATGAGATGCAGGATATTTGCATAATCCTATCAGTTGTAAGAGAGAAAGAAAAAGTAAATTATATAATTGAAAAATCAGGCAACACCTTGACCAGGATATGAAAATTAGTATTACCAACAAGAGAGAGAGATGGACATTGTATGTTTCCAAACGTAATGTCCAGAAAGGACACATCACCTAGGCAGTAACCTGGTTGAGAATGTACAGTCTCAATCTAATCACAAGAAACAGAGAAACACACAATGAAAGGCGAGGCCCCCCTATAGTCTTCAAAAAATGTCAGTATCGGTAAAAGACAAGGAAAGGTGGTAGGATTTGCTCAGATTAAAGAAGGCTAGAGAGACTTGACGACTAAGTGCAACCCCTAACCCCAGACTGGATCCAATGGTGGAGAAAAATCCTATAAAAGGACATCACTAGATTACTGATAAAATCAGAACATGGATAACAGATTTAAAAAAAAGCTTTATATCATTGTAAATTTAGGAAGTAAATTTACTTTATGGTAATCCTTCCTAGAAAATACCCACTGAAAAATTTTGATGCAAAGCGCCATGCTGTTTGTAACTTACCCTTACAGAGTTCAGAAAAGTAAAAAAATTTTTAAAAAAGAGAGAAAAAGGGAGGAAGAGATCAAGGGGCACAAATGACAAAGCAAATGGTGTAAATGTTAAATATAAGTGAATCTGAATAAAAGACCTTGCAAAGTTTTTGTAAGTTTGAAACTATTTCCAAATCAAAGCTTTAAGAAAGAAATGCTTTGATAATCTGTCGCTCCTGGGACAAAGGATCAAAAGGAAATGATTTCGTGGGATGCTTTATTATTATCTTTTAATTGTAATTGCAAATTAATTGTCTTGCTTACTTATTTTGAATGTAAGAAATTATTTGAAAAATATTTGAATGAAACTTACTTGAAATGGACATTTTAAAATATTGCAGACCTCTTGGGTATCAATATCTTATGCTAAGCTTCAGGGACTCTTGCAACAGAAACTCCCTAGCTCAACCTACACTGACCCCACACACATTTATCTGTCGAAGTCCAGGTCACGTCCCCCTCCTCAAACTCTTTCCCTAAGGTTTAGAAAACAACACGATCTTCCTACTTGGTATATTTTTAGAATGCGCCCCAAATCTGAATTTACAAAGACAAAGGAAGAGTTTGGATCTCAGAACCTGACAGCCTAAACCCACTGAGGAGTTTACTCAGACTATCTTTTGTGCCGATTAATTTGCATAATCCAGACTAGATTCACATTTTTCAATAATAGCACATTTTATTTCTTAGCCTCCCCCCTGCACCCCAAGAAAGGTTTGCTTTAGCCACTTGGGTTGTTTTCTCTTTTTTTAAACAACCTATTTTAAACCACTTACATGAGGAGTTTCCTGAGTAGTCACGTTGTACAAATATGAGATCACTATTTTACCTAAGATGAGTGCAGAAAAGTTTTCTCAATGTTCGGAAGTATTTATTGCACAAAAGACAAATGTGGAATCCAAAATACTTAGTTCTTGATCATCCAAACACTATAAAGAAAGGATTGCAGAACTCATTTTTGCAAACAGAACGCCCCCGTGCACGAAAATCTCTGCGATTACTGGTCACTGAAGACACCTAGAGGACGTATTTAGAAACTACATGAGAAGCGGACAGCAACTACTCAATGGTTCCTCTTCCTGCCTCTATTTAAGGAGTATTTTATTCAGAATGCCTGGGGGAAGAGGGGAAGAGAATTGAGTACCGGGCTTTGGTACTGAAACTGGGATATTAGATCCTCAGCATGAGCCAGAGTTCTATCAAACTCATGATGCTGGATGGGCTACAGGAGCTCTGTAAGAGCATGTTCTGGGATACTCCTGTTAAAAGAGGTAAGCCTGAATGTTATCGGCTTAAAAAGAATATTATTGAAAACCTACATGGTGGCTGATAGTGGTCAAAGAAGGCAGAAAAGCTTTTGCTGCCTTTGTTCTAATGCCTTATTCTTCTTTCCTATTACTTAGTACCTATGGATTATGTAAATTTTTTTAAAAAAGTTATTTTGGGGGAGTGACTCAGTCATTGAGCATCTCTCTTTGGCTCAGATCATGATCCCTGGGTCCTGGGATTGAGCCCCCACATTGGGCTGCCTGCTCGGGGGTGGGGGGAGCCTGCTTTTCCCTCTCCCACTCCTCCTGCTTGTGTTCCCCTCTCGCTGTGTCTCTCTCAGTCAAATAAATAAACAAAATCTTTAAATAAATAAATAAATAATAAAGTTATTTTGGGGCCATCAAAAACTTCCCTTTGGTTTAGCAAAAGCCCCCACTTTGCCCTTTGGTCCAAAGGAGAGATGACCCATCTTCTCCCTTTGGTCTATCCACCTCCAGTCTTCTTTCCAAAGTACTAATTGGTGAACTGGTGGACACCATTCTTTCCTGCTTTAGGAAACTGGACTCGTGCAGTCTGGGTGGGCAGAAACATGCAGTTACAGCAAATGTACCAATCTGTTAAAACACAGCTACAACTATAACAAGAACAACTATTTTTAACACAAAATTCCACGGCCCGGAGAGTTTAAATATTTCAAGCAATATTTATTACAACAAGAATGCAGGCTGTGTCTAGCACTCCTTTATAATGGAATTTATCTCCATGGGCCCTCCCATGGAGATACCATCCTATTTTATGAGAAATTTTCCTCTTCTTTTGTTACGAAGGGTTTAGACTATGTATTTTTTTTTAAGATTTAATTTATTTATTTGACAGAGAGAAAGAAATCACAAGTAGGCAGAGAGGCAGGCAGAGAGGGGGGGGGATGCAGGCTTCCCGCTGAGCAGAGAGCCCAATGAAGGGCTCAGTCCTAGGACCCTGAGATCATGACCTGAGCCGAAGGCAGAGAGGCTTAATCCACTGAGCCAACCAGGCACCCCTTGTATTGATCAAGGATATTACTTCAGGAATATCTGCTTGATTGACACAATGATGGATTTAAAAATTCTTGAGCTTTCTACCAAAATGTTTTCTTCCCTTTTTGGGGATAGGGATCACGAGACAGGAAGAAATTGCTAACTGGTGTCTGGAAGTACTTACCCACAACAAACTCGAATGAGGCTGCATTTTTATGTCCAGACAGGGTGTGGTTAGACATAGACTTAGAACTGGGGAAAATGTGCATTTGGCAATTTTTAATTTCTTTTTCAAGGAGGAAAACAATGAGAAGACTTCATTTCACCAGGGTCATTTGTTAATATGCATGGGAATAGCATTATTGTTAGATCTTTATTGAGCCCCTACGTGAAAAGGACAGAATTAAATGATGTGAATAACCACAAGATATCCATACACAGTGCATTTCAGTCTGAAGCTTGAATGATATGATTCATTTAAACCCATGTACAAAATAAGCACAATCAAATGTTTTCGGATGGTGAATTAAGTTCAGATGATATTAGGAGATTTTGAGTTAAAGTGGAACCAAGTGACCATTGCTGGAATAGTTAATATGGAAACAGGAATCCAGAAGACTCGTAAAAGTAGAATAAACAAAGGCCTAATTTAAAAGAAGTAAACTGATCAAAATTTTTTTCCTCCCAGGAAGTATCCTGCTCGTTGAGAACATTGAGGATCATGGATGCTGTGTGGGTTTTTAAAGTAGTCTCAGGGATTTTCTCAATTTTGATTTATTTAGTTTTAAATACATAATGAATCCACATGAGTTCAAGTTTTTGGAAGAATAAGATATGCTATAAAGAGCTTTCTTCCCACTCCTGTCCCTTAGCAACCAGTTTCCTGACTCACAAGCAATCAATGTTAATTTTTCATGAAACTCTTCTTTTACACATAAATACATATACACACACTCACACACACACATGCACACACTTCTTTCCCTTGCTTTTTGCACCTGCATGAGCACTTTAAACATTGTACCCTGTACTTGCTTTTTCCAAGTAAAGTATCTTTGGAAACATGAGTACATAGGACTTTCTTGATCTTTTTATAACTATATAGTATTCTACTGTATAGATGTACCATAATCTATTCAATGAGCTCCTGTTAGTGGATATTCAGTATTTCCAAATCTTGTTTTCAAGCTTTGCTATTACAAAAATGATACACAGAAAGAGCATGATACAGATACACACGATGTATACTTATATATGTAAAACAAATTCCTCAGAGTGGAATTCTGGGTCGAAGGACATGTGCATTTGTAACATTGTTAGATTCTGCCAATATTTCCCCAAAGAGGTCATACCATTTATATTACACTAGCATTATATGGAAGTGTCTATTTCCTCAATTCTCCCCAAAACATAGACTTTTTAAAAATATTCACCTCCTTCTTCCCTGAGCCTGAATGTGATCATTTCTAGGATTTCCCTATTCTGGGTCTAGTGAACAAAAATTCCATTGCATTTCAACCTAGATCCCCTGCTGTCATTTGTCACTGCCTTCATCCCTCCCCAGAGCCCACAGATCTAGCCTTCTCCACTTTTCTGCTCTGGTTCATATCATTTCCTCTGCTGGAATGTCTTTTCCCATCGATACTGTCCCTCCAACCTACCATCTTTCAAGGCCAATTTCTACTGCCACTTCTTCCATGAAACCCTTCTGAGTTATCTGGCCTTCACTGACCTCTTCTCCTTAAGAGCATCTCAACAGGCATGCCATAAAAGGATTATAGGGAAATGAAACTATTGATCCCCCTCAGCTCTCAGAATAATCAGGGTCTGGGCTCTGGCATCTTTCTAGATTGGTCCTTCTGGCCAGATCTGCATTTTTTTTTCAAGATTTTATTTATTTATTTGACACAGAAAGAGCATGAGCATGGGGAGCAGCAGAGGGAAAGCTCCCTCCTGAGCAGGGAGCCCAAACAGGGCTTGATCCCAGGACCCTGGGATCATGACCTGAACCAAAGGCAGATACTTAACCAGCCAAGCCACCCAAGTGCCCCCAGGTCTGCCTTATTACTTTACCCCAGAGTTCATACAAAATTATTATACTTTTTTTTAAGAGGGGGGATGAGGGGCAGAGGAAGAGGGAGGGAAAGAGAATCTTTTTTTTTTTTAAGATTTTATTTATTTATTTGACAGAGATCACAAGTAGGCAGAGAGACAGACAAAGAGAGAGAGAGGGAGGAGGAAGCAGGCTCCCCACCAAGCAGAGAGCCTGATGAGGGACTCAAACCCAGGACCCTGGAATCATGACCTGAGTCCGAGGCGGAGGCTTTAACCCACTGAGCCACCCAGGTGCCCCTAGGGAGAGAGAATCTTAAGCATGCTCTATGCCTAGCATGGAACCTGATGCAGGGTTCGATCTCACAATCCTGAGATCATGACCTGAACCGAAATCAAGAGTCAGACGCTTAACCAACTGAGCCACCCAGGTACCCCAAAATTATCCTATTCTATGCATACCTTGACAGGAAAAGTGAGGGGAAGTTTTCTTGATTTTCTATATTCTTACTGTGCTTTTTGTTCATTTATTCTGTCCTGGAATGAGAAGTTTCCCTCTCTCTTGATAGCATCTGGGTTTTGCTCAGAGAGACAATGGGAAAATACCTTTCTTTAAATAGTGTTGACCAGAACTTCCAATTCTGTGTTAAATAGTAGTCAGTGAGATGTGCAGTTAGGAAAACTAAAATGTAGAGCAATGAATTACTTGCCTAAGGTCACACAGAGGAGCTAGTCACTAAGCACCAGCCTGGACTAAGGGTGGAAGTGTATTATTATGGGGCACCTGGGTGGCTCAGTGGGTTAAGCCTCTGCCTTCTGCCCAGGTCATGATCTCAGGATCCTGGGATCGAGCCCCACATCAGGCTCTCTGCTCAGTGGGGAGCCTGCTCCCCGCCCCACTCTCTCTGCCTGCCTCTCTGCCTACTTGTGATCTCTGTCTGTCAAGTAAATAAATAAAATCTTTTTTTTAAGTGTATTATTAGAATTCCAGTGAATTCCATTCCATGCAACCGAGACATTAAAAAAAAAAAAAAAATTTCAGTCTGCCTGACTACAAGACCTATATGTTTGACCACCATGCCACACTGCTCCAGGGAAAGCTTGCTAAGAGACAGATGTGGGTTTGCTGAGCCAAGAAAATAACCTCTTGCTTCAATGACAAAATAGAAATCACTGGACATCAGACATTATTAAGGACCCTATTCTTCTCAGCACTGAATCTCTGAATCTTTTAGTACCTGTGTTCATTTCTGTCTTGTTCCTTCTTATTACAGCAGGGGTCAGGGGACCTCACCCCCTCTCTGAGGCCCAGGGTGACTAGATTCCAAACCCTCTCTCCCCATGCATTATTCTCTTACTCTTCTATGTCTTCATCCTCTCCTTCCCAACCGAATCATTCCCAACAGCATAGTCGAATGACTCCCATCTTTTATTTTTTTAAAAAAGATTTTATTTATTTATTTGAGAGATGGAGAGAGAACATAAGCAGGGAGGAGGGGCAGAGAGAGAGAGAGAGAGAGAGAGAGAGAAACAGACTCCCTGCTGACTCCATCCCAGGACCCCAGGATTATGACCTGAGCCGAAAGCAGATGCTTAACCAACTGAACCACCCAGGCACCCAACTCCCATCTTTAAAAGAAAAAAAAAAAAAGATTATTTGGAGGCCCTGGCTGGCTCAGTTAGTAGAGCATGGGACTCTTGATCTCGAGGACATGAGTTCAAGCCCCACTTTGGGCAGGGGACCTACTTTAAAGAAAAAAAAAGAAAAGAAAGAAAAAAATTGTTCTTTGACCCTCCTCCTACCATCATCCTGTCTCCCCGAGGTCTGTTTGCATAGAACACAGAGTGTTCTATGCAAACACAGTCACAGAGGTGATGGTGCCCTGTCACAGGCCTCGGCAGCCTCAGCTGTGCCTGAGCCTTGCTTGGCTTGTGTCCACTGTGCTGATAGCTGAGGCCTTGCTAGGCATGGGCAGGGTGCATCACAGCCTTGATATCCAAGGTTGGCTGCTGTGACAGGGATCACGTGGGCAGCACCCTTTTTGTAACTATCTCAAAGGAAGAAGAAGGAAGACCTTAATAGTTAACCCTTCTATGAGGCATACTATAAGTAAGATATCACACTTTACATATGTTCTTTCATTTTAAGTCTTACAACTCTGATAGGGTGGGTATTATTATTATCATCCCTATGTTCAGTTGGGAAAATTAAGGCACAGAAAGCTTAAATTACTTGCTCAAGTTCACATGGGTAATAAGTGGCAGAGCTGGGATTTGGAGCCAGGCAGTCTGGCTCTGAAGTCCATTCGGGAAGCTCTACAAAATACCAGGCCTCATTTAACATGTGCTGGTGGCACAGTTACCACTTAGGCTTTTGCTGTGTTATAAACGTCACCGCAAATGATGGCGGGGGAGTGGGCACCTGGGTGGCTCAGTCCTTAAGCGTCTGCCTTCAGCTCAGGTCATGATCCCAGGGTCATGGGATCGAGTCCCACATTAGGGTACTTGCTCAGTGGGGAGTCTGCTTCTCCCTCTCCCACTCCCCCTGTTTGTGTTCCCTCTCTTTCTGTGTCTCTGTCAAATAAATAAAATCCGTATAAATAAAAAATCTATCTACATCATCGTAGAGACCCCAAGGTAAAAAGGAGCAAACGGACAGAAGAATTAAGGCAGGGACTCCCTTAGTTCATGCAAACATTTCCTGCAATTTAAAAAAAAAAAAAATGTCCTTTTAGGTGGGTTAGTCCCAAGGCTTGGTAAACAGATAATATTTGTGTGTCACTTAAGAAAAAATACTTCTCCTCTAGGTAAAAGGAGCTAGGGCATGAGGTTTGGTGAGTGAAGCCAGGACACGATTTCAACTCCTACTGGATCCCTCAGCTGGGGACCCTTGACATTCACAACCATCCACGATGGTTCCAAATTAAGGACAAGAGAAAGAAAGAACACAATTATCATGTAGCTCAGTAATGCCTCCTCTATAACTATATTTAAAGATTAGATCAAAGATCTAGATGATTTTAAGTGTGATGTATATGCAATCTGTACCTTGTTTCTGCCATCAGCCTGTAAACTCAAAAAGAGGTCAAAGTTAATTTTGCTGCCCAAATGGCCAGGACTCCAAATATACCCTCCCAATCCCCAGGTACCTGCCCCAAGATGAGTAATATCTGGATATCCCAAAGGAAAGCCTCACACGTGCCTACAATCCAGATCATAGTTCTAGGCACTTAATGGTGTTCTATCAGTTCTTGCTCCAGATGCAACTTGCCAACATCGCTGTCTACTCCTAAAACCACAGAAGCTTTGCCAACACTTTTTGGAAGCAATCAAAGCTCCTAGTCCTCCAAGCACCAAGGAACACTGTGGGCAGTGCAGAGAGGGGGGTATGGTGTCCTTCTCCATTCTGTGCCACATCTTCTCACCTAAGCCCCAAACAGCTCTGTCTGCATCCAGAATATCCCAAAATCTTCCATCAAAGGTTTTTACCCCATGCTCAGAATCTCATTTAGCCTTTCTGCCAGTTTCTGATCATCACTTCTTAAACCAGATGGACTCAAATCCAATCTCATGGTTTGAACAGGAAACAGACACTATTGACATCCTCTCCATCCATCCATCCATCCATCCATCCTTTGAATAGCATTGGTTGAGGCAACTTTGTTCCTGACACTCTTCTAGGCACTGAGAATAAAACATTACATAAGACTGATAAGATTGATATTCTTACAGAACTTACATTCTAGAAAGGGTATGCAGATAACAATCTAATCAATCAATTAATTAGCAAGAAGCTGTTAGCTAGTGATCATTGCTAAGATGAAAATAAAACAAGGTAAGTGATGGGAAGAGAATGGGCAACTACTCTGGATTAATTCAGTATTTTTAAATCCTATCAAATGCAACATCCCCTATCCATAACAAATATAACAACATTTGTGATTCCAAAATAAAATTCTTAGATGATACAGTCTACCTCATATATAATATGCATACAGATATTTACATAAATATGTATGTGCCCAACTATAATAAAGAGGAGAAATAAGAGGACATAATTTTATAATAAAGTATACATTCCAATATGTAAATCATTGAACATGACTATGCTTGAAAACATAATGAGGTGGTCAGATGTTTGCATTCATACATTGAGTCACCATAAATGCATATAGCCACAAATGCCCAGCGATAATAGGAGTACTACAAGTCAATCACCAGCATTGACCTTAGTGACATGATTTACCTAAATAGGAACAACCCTGAGTAATGCCTCAAACAAAACAATGGATTATCTTTCATCAATTTACTTGGTAACTGCATCCCTAGAAATTTTAGTGGGTATTTAAACTAGGCAAAAATAGACTTAGTCATTCACTATCTATGGGTCTATGAAGTGGGTTCTTGGTACATATAATTATAAATAGCTTTTTCCCCTACATGACAAGTGAGCTACTCCCAGTCATGCAGTATGCAGTCCAGCCCATCATTAGGAGGACTCTACTACCCATCGCAGACATCTGGCATGCCCAGCATCTCCCCCCACCCTGCCGCTAAATGCCAGTAGGACCCTAAGATATCCCCACACATTTTCTAAACATCTCTTTGGGATTGGTGTCACCCCCATGGAGAACCACTAGAATAAGTGATTGGGAAGGGCTTTGCTAAGAAGCTACTCTTTAAGAGCCATTGGGGAAAAACATTCTGAGCAGAAGGAACACTGGATGCACTTTCAGTACAGTGATGCAAGGAGCCTGGAGAGCTCAAGGAGCAGAAAGACGACTGGGAGTAGCATGGATTCAGTGAGAAAGATGGTTTGGGGAAGGTGGACAGAGGTCAAACCACATAGTATCTTCAGGCCAAAGACTTAGATGTTATTAGTAGTATGACTGAAGCTTGTGAAGGGGGTTGTTGAGCGAGGGAATGTCATTATTTAACTTAGGTTAGCCACTCTGGCTGTGGAGAATGGACTGTGGAAAGAGGGGGCAAGACCAGTTGGGGGACTGTTTCGGATGTGCAGGCAGAGGATGATGGGGGGTTGGCCTAGGAGGTTAGCAGCAGAAATAGAGAGAAATGGATGGCTCAAGCATAGCTTTAGAAGAGTCAACAGGATTTGGTAATGGGTTGCAATTGAGGGTGAGGAAGAGGTAATAATCAAGGATGATGGCTGGCAGTTTTGAAATGAATAACTGGGTGGTTTTTGATGCTATTTCCTGTGCTGGTAAGTCTGAAAGAGGAACAGTTTTTATTTATTTGCTTTTGTGTATGTCAAGAGTTTTGTTTTGGACATGTTGTATTTGAGATGCCTATAAGACATCCAGACTGTCAAATAGGCAAAGAGGCCTTCTGGAGTTTAGGGGATAGAAAAGGCTGGGTTACAAGTCTGGGCACCACTGGGAGAAACTGTACATGGAGCAAGCAGGAGTCCCATCCCAGAGCCCTGGGGCACCTCTTAGAAAATCTGTGAGGGCAATGAGTAAGGGCAATCAGGGGGAGTTAGGAGGGAAACCAGGGCAGTAGCATCATGGAAACCAAAGGTATAGGAGCAGATAAACATTTTATGGAGCCTGAGGATTTCAGTACTGGGGAGGAACCTGCTTTAAGTTTAAAGAAGCAAAATTATGAAAACAAAATTAGGTAAGAGTGAATACTAATTTGGAATGAGAAAAATCATCTTATAAATTATTTTACTCATAAAAAATAATAGTTTTTTATCCTACATATTTTGGCTTCATACTGCCTCTTCATGTGGCCATAGCTTTATAATATAATTGCCTATGGTTTGAATAGAAAAAATTCAATCTTTCCTCTGGCATTGTTGATTGAATTTGTTTCATTATTACTAAATTTTTTTATTTTTTTTTAAGATTTTACTTATTTATTTGACAGACAGAGATCACAAGTAGGCAGAGAGGCAGGCAGAGAGAAAGGGGGAAGCAGGCTTCCTGCTGAGCAGAGAGCCCGATGTGGGGCTCGATCCCAGGACCCTGGGATCATGACCTGAGCCTGAAGGCAGAGGCTTAACCCACAGAGCCACCCAGGCGCCCCTTATTAATTTTTAAAAGTTGCTTTCAACTGGGGCCCGTGGGTGGCTCATTCAGTTGCATCCCTCTTTTGATATTGGCTCAGGACATCATCTCAGGGACCTGAGATGGAGCTCTGCATTGGGCTCTGCGCTCAGCTAGGAGGCTGCTTCTCTCTCTCTCTCTCAAGTAAGTTTTTTCTTTTTTAAGTTGCTTTCAACCTTGCGAGTCACAGTTTGTAAGGTCATTTTCTTTTTTAGGACTGATGTCAAATTTAGAAAACCTCTATCAAGGTTGTTTCACAAGCTGTGGGAGAGTGGGGCATTTTAAGTTTTCTTCCATAGTTTTTCTTTACCAGTTGTCACCAGTGTCCTGATATCCTCATGGTGTCACGTTGAAGTTTTACATTCATTTCATCGCTGTCAGTTTAAATTAGCAAGAAATGTAAGTCTTTTTCCAAGTATGTTTATGTGATTTACTTCTCTTTATTAGTGGGATTTCCAAATAATTCACAAGTTTATTCATTCCCTCCATTCAAAATGTATCTTTTCCCACAATGTGTTATTGCTTTTGTTTCAATCTGTGAACATTTTGTTATAATTTGCTTCTCAATATCAGGATAATTAATCTATCACTTCTTTTAAAAGGTTTATTTATTTATTTGAGAAAGAGAGAGGGGGAGGGGCCAAGGGGGAAAGAGAGATAGAGAATCTCAAGCAGGCTCTTTGCTTAGACACTGGGCTAAATCTCAGGACCCTGAAATCATGACCTGAGCTGAAATCAAGAGTCAGAAGCTTAACTGACTGAGCTACCCAGGTGCCCCTAACCTATCATTCTTGTTTCACATTTCATTCCTTTTTCTTCTGAATTTTCTCTCCATTATTTAATATATCAATCAATTTTAAATGACAGAAAAAATATCTTTTACGTAAGTCCGAATCAGAAGTCTATAATTTCTCACTTGTTTCTGAAATACTCCAAAACGTTTTTCCAAATTGCAATTAAAACAACATAGTCTAATTTAACCAACGTTTTGGATAAACTCTTCGCATCTGTTTGTGTTAAGCTTTCTCTACTGGGTCTTTGAAAAATAAATATGTGTTAGAATCCTTGAAACATTGTTATATCCATATTGCAAAGCTTAGGACAGCTTTATAATAGGCAGATCATCTCATTACACTTAGATTCAAAAAAAATAATCAGAGTAGCACCTGGGTGGCTCAGGTGATTAAGCATCTGCCTTCTGCTCAGGTCATGACTTCAGGGTCCTGGGATGGAGCCTTGCAATGGACTCCCTGCTCAGCGTGAAGCCTGCTTCTCCCTCTCCCTTTGTCCCTCCCCACCCCACTCAAGTGTTCTTGTTCGCTCTCTCTCTCAAATAAATACATAAAATCTTTTTTTTTTTTTTTAATTCTAGTTGGCAAGTTTGTTTAAAATGCTCTGCATATGGACACCTGGGTGGCTCAGTGGGTTGGGCCTCTGCCTTTGGCTTAGGTCATGATTTCGGGGTTCTGGGATCGGGTCCCATGTCTGGCTCTCTGCTTGGTGGGGAGCCTGCCTCCCCCCACCCACCACCTGCCTCTCTGCCTACTTGTGATCTGTCTGTCAAATAAATAAATAAAATCTTAAAAAATAAAATAAATGAAATACTCTGTATGAGGGATGCCTGGGTGGCTCAGTTGGTTGGGTGTCTGCCTTCAGCTCAGGTCATGATCCCAGGGTCCTGGGATTGAGTCCCACATGGGGCTCCTTGCTCGGCAGCAAGCTTGCTTCTCCCTCTGCCTCTGTCTACCACTTCTCCTGCTTGCGCATGCTCTCTTTCTCTAACAAATAAATAAAATAAAATGCTCTGTATGAGATTCCAAGGGGTGTATCTACCCCGATGTTTATAGCAGCATTATCTACTATAGCCAAATTATGGAAAGAGCCCAAATGTCCATTGACTGATCAATGGACAAAGAAGATATGGCATATATACACAATGGAATATTACTCAGCTGTCCAAAAAAATGAAATCTTGTCCTTTCCAATGACATGGATGGAGCTAGAGAGTATTATGCTAAGCAAAATAAGTCAGATAAAGACAACCATATGGTTTCACTCACATGTGGAACAAAACAGATGAACATATGGGAAGGAAAAAAAAAAAGAAACAATGAAACAAACCATAATAGATTTTTTTAAAAGATTTTATTTATTTTTTTGACAGAGATCACAAGTAGGCAGAGAGGCAGGCGGGGGTGGGGAGGAGCAGGCTCCCCGCCAAGCAGAGAGCCCGACATGGGGCTCAATCCCAGCATCCTGGGATCATGAAACCAGCCAAAGGCAGAGGCCCTACCCACTGAGCCACCCAGGCACCCCACCATAAGAGATTCCTAATGATAGAGAAGAAACTGGAAGGGTTGCTGAAGGGGGTGTTGGAGGGGGATGGGCCAGATGGGTAATAGGCACTAAGGAGGCACTTGTGTTGAGCACTGGGTGTTGTATGTTAGTTAGGAATCACTAAATTCTACTCCTAAAACCAAAATTACACTATATGTTAACTAACTAGAATTTAAATAAAATTTTGAAAAGAAAATATAACTGTTGCAAAATACTGAAGTAGTCAATAACTTCAGGTACTACCAGGGCAAAAATTTCTCCCAAACTAAGAAAATTCAGCATAATTAATGGAGTTTTAAAAAAGGATTTTATTTTTAAGTAATCTCTATGACCAACATGGAGCTCAAACTCACAACCCTGAGATCAGGAGTCCCACATTCCACAACTGAGGCAGCCAGGTGCCCCATAATTAATGTTTTTTAAAAAGGCTTGTAGCTGTTTGCTCTCACCATATCCAGCAGTTACATGATAGTACACCTGATCACGACTGCCGTGCAGTATAAGAGTGCAATTGTTGGGTGCCTGAGTGGCTCAGTGGTTAAGCTGCTGCCTTCGGCTCAGGTCATGATCTCGGAGTCCTGGGATCGAGTCCCACATCGGGCTCTCTGCTCAGCGGGGAGCCTGCTTCCTCCTCTCTCTCTGCCTGCCTCTCTGCCTACTTTCGATCTCTCTCTGTCAAATAAATAAATAAATCTTTAAAAAAAAAAAAAAGAGTGCAATTGTTGGGGCACCTTGGTCGCTCAGTGGGTTATCCTCTGCCTTTGGCTCGGGTCATGATCTCAGGGTCCTGGGACTGAGTCCCCCAATGGGCTCTCTGCTCAGCAGGCAGCCTGCTTCCTCCTCTCTCTCTGCCTGCCTCTCTGCCTACTTATGATCTATCAAATGAATAAATATAATCTTTTTTTTAAAAAGTGCAATTGTTGAATAAAGTCACAGATAGATTTTAGTTAGTGAAAGTTAAAATTTTTTCAAGGGTGTTTTTATTGTTCATATAGATTACAATCACCATCTGAAACTATTTGGCAGTACTATATATAGACTTCAACTAATAGAGTAATGTTGGTTTATGTATTTGATTTATGTATCTGGTTTATGTATTTGATTCACAAGTTAATTTTATACACCTTTTCCATCTATTAGCCTTTAATAGGTTTTAGATAAGTCACTTTCAGTCTTTTATTTTGACTTTTTTTTCCAAGTTCTTATGCAAAAAATAGAATTCTGCTGCTAGTTTAGGGATTACCACAAAATTGCCTTTGTTTTAAGAACACAACATTTTGACTAGGACCTCTGATTTCATTTTTATTTAAAAATTTAATAGCTGGAGACACCTGGGTGGCTCAGTCAGTTACGTATCTGTGCATCTGCGTTTGCCTCAGGTCATGATCCCAGGGTCCTAGGATTGAGTCCTCACTCAGCTGGGAGCCTGCTTCCCCATATCCCTGCCACTCCCCCTGCTTGTGCTCCCTCTCTTTCTCTATCTCTGACAAATAAATAAATAAAATCTTAAAAACAAATTTAATAACTGCTGCTTCTGCTTCTGACATTCTAAATAACTCAGAATGTTTACCCTGTTTTTTTTTTCCTGTTTACTTTTAAAGAAGCTGGTTTATATACAACCCCCTACTGCTAAATTTGACTAGCTTTAAAAAAAATAAAATTTAATTTAAAAAAAGAAGATGGTTTAGTGCATTTTTTATTAGGCTTATATATACAGTTGATCCTTGAACAGTGTGGCAGTGGGAGGACACCAACCCCCAGGAAGACAAAAATTTGTGTATAACTATTGGCTCCGAAAAAACTTAACTACTGATAGCTTAATGTTGACCAGAGGCCTTACCTATAACACAATTAACACATATTTTCTAAATTACACCTACTGTATATTATATTCTTAAAATAAGCTACAAAAAAAAAAGAAAATGTTATTAAGAAAGTCATAAATAAGCTAGAAAAAAAGAAAATGTTATTAAGAAAATCATAAGTAGGGTGCCTGAGTGGCTCAGTGGGTTATCCTCTACCTTCGGCTCGGGTCATGATCCCAGGGTCCTGGGATCGAGCCCCACATCGTGCTCTCTGCTCAGCAGGGAGCCTTCTTCCCCCTCTCTCTCTGCCTGCATCTCTGCCTACTTGTGATCTCTCTCCGTCAAATAAATAAATAAAATCTTTTAAAAAAATCATAAGGAAGAGAAAATACATTTATGGTGTATTTATTAGGAAAAAAATCTGAATAAGTGAACCCATCCAGTTCAGACCTGTATTGTTCAAGAGTCAACTGGTATTTCAAGTAAACATGGCGTCCTAGCATTCTGTGGGATATACTTGGTTTTTAAACGTCTGAGTGTATTTAACCAGTCCAAAACCCACCTGATGTAATCTGTCTTGTTGAAAACCGTCTGCAAACAAAATAATTAATGCAACCTTTAGTTTTAAAATGGGCTAGTCAGGTTCTCATAGCAATTTGACCATTTTATTTTTATTTTATTTTTTTAAAGACTTTATTTACTTATTTGACAGAGAGAGAGAGAGTGCACAAGCAGGGGGAGCAGGAGCCAGAGGGAGAGGGAGAAGTGGGTTCCCCACCACAGGGAGCCTTATGTGGGGCTTAATCCCAGGGCCCTGGGATCATGACCTGAGCTGAAGACAGACACTTAACTGACTGAGCCACCCAGGTGCCCCTGCCTATTTTAAATATATGTAAAATGTATCTGTTTGAGAAGTATATGTTTTCCCATGATCTGTTCTGTTGACTTCTCTGTGAATATTATTTGATCAAAACTTGGAAAAAGTGAACTCTATCATTACTCAACGTTGAATGAAATTGTTGTCCCTCATAACAGACCACAATGAAAAATCATGACTATTACCAAAATCAATTAATTCATTAAAGTGAAACAGCCTCTGATGTTCGTGTGTTTTATTGATTGTACAATGTTTACTTTTCTTTACTATTATTTTCATCTTCCTTCTTCTGTTTTCTGTTTCCCGTTTCAAGTATTTTGATTATCATAAGCATTTTTATCTCTTCTGTTGGCTATCATGAATCTTTCCCTAATCTTCATGAGTTTGAATACCAGAGACTTTAGTTTCTGTTGCAATATAATTAAAAAAAATTGTGGGTAGGATCATTTTAAACCTACTACCTGCCCTTTCTTTCTTTCAGTTTATGTTTTCGGCTTCCACAAGAATACCACCTCCTCATAGTTGAATAGTGAAATAATCGCTAGTGCCAAAAAATAAAGATCTAAAATTAATGTGTACACAAGAGCAATTCAACTATGTTTTATTTTTTTTAAAGATTTCATTTATTTATTTGACAGAGAGAGACACAGTGAGAGAGGGAACACAAGCAGGGGGGGTGGGAGAGGGAGAAGCAGGCTTCCCACCGAGCAGGGAGCCTGATGCGGGGCTCCATCCCAGGACCCTGGAATCATGACCTGAGCCGAAAGCAGATGCCTAACGACTGAGCCACCCAGGTGCCCCTCAAATATGTTTTAAATTGCTGCTACACTGCATAGAGCAATGCAGTTGTGAAACCAAATTTCTTTTATTCTACATACATTGACTTAGTGATGAAAAAGTATAGGAATTTTGTGTCTGAAACACTAGTTTCCCTCCTGGTGCCAATTTCGGTGCCATCCCATCTGAAACCACCAGATTTTGAAGTGGCAAGTACATTAAAATGCAATCCAGTATGTCAGAGTTATACACACATGGATACTCACTGCAGTGCTATGTAGGTTCCTGCCCTATAATTTCTTTCTCTTAGATTCTGTTTTGCATGGTTCCCATTTTTAAAAACATAGTGCATTTTTTTAAATTAACAGATAATGTATTATTAGTTTCAGAAGTAGAGCTCTGTGATTCTGTGTAAAATTTGCAAATTTTACAAAATTACATGATCCTGTGAACACATGGCGAGAACTCCTTGTAGGATTTTTGACAGAACAGGTGCCACTGAGGGGCACTAATGGCCCATGCTTCGTTTACTTTGCAGCAAATTCTTCTCTGCTAGGCAATAAAATGTACAAGGGAGAGAGTGTTTGCTATGTCCAAGGCTACCAAGAAGTGAAATAAGATTAGGACTTCAATTATCTCCATTTCTACTTCAGTCTGTATTTTCTAATTGAGTGAGTTCTACTTTCCGGCTTATCTCTTAACTCAGGCAAAAGACCCTGCAGGCAAAGCACCAGTAGAACCAAATCTACTGCCTCAAGAATAGGGACCACCATAGGCACCTCAGTGGCTCAGTCGGTTAAGCTTCTACCTTCAGCTCAGGTCATGATCTCAGGGTGCTGAGATCGAGCCCCACATTGGAGTCCCCGCTCAGTGGGGAGCCTGCTTCTCCCTCTGTGATCTTTCTGGCTCTCACTCTCTCTCAAATAAATAAATAAAATCTTAAAAAAAAAAAAAAAAGAGACTAACCTGAGCCAGCTAGCCCCCACCCACCTGTGACTGACCCCAAGACGATGATTGACCTAACCTTCACTGCCCACCTGCAGGAATCCACTGACCTTTGTTCCATGTTTTCCTTATATAAATCTAGAATTTATATAAATCTAGAATTTCCTTATATAAATCTAGACAGTCTTTGAGACATTAGTCCTCTGTCTTCCCAGTGTTGTTTTCACTGAAATAAATCCCTTTCTTGTATCACCACCATCTATCTCTCTGTCTTTGGATTTTGTTAGAGCTGAGTAGCCAAACCTGATCTGTGGGGGTCCCCAGAGCCAGGTGCTCTTATACCCATGTGCCCCGGTTATAGACAGACATGCAACTTTTAGGTTTAGCAGATGGAGACTTCTGGTGACTTGGAAAATAGCCATTTCATTGGAAGGACCAGAAGCTACATGAGAATGAATTAAAGAGAGAATAGGAACTTAGAAAAGTTAGGGGAAAAAACTACCAGAAGTTTGGCTATGATCTTTCTGCTCTGATACAGAAAGACTGCCAGGATGTAGTCAAAGGTAAAGAACAGTGGGTGCGTTATGGTACTATTGCTGAATGCATTGATACGTAAACCTTTCAAGTACATACATGACGCCGCTAGCAAAGAAAATTAGTCTTTAGAGTTTTTGAAGCATGTGAATATATTATTTAAAACATTTAAATATATTATTTAAAACATTTAAAACATGGGGTTGCCTGGGTGGCTCAGTCGTTAAGTGTCTGCTTTTGGCTCAGGTAATGATCCCAAGGTTGTGGAATGGAGCCCCAAATCAGGCTCCCTGCTCAGCAGGAAGCCTGTTTCTCCCTCTCCCACTCTCCCTACTTGTGTTACTTGTCTCGCTGTGTCTCTGTCAAATAAATTAATAAAATCTTTTTAAAAAATAAAAAAAATTTTTTTTTAATTTTTAAAGTGTGTGTGTGTGTTTAAAAAATGTAATTATGATGGGAAGCAGTAAAGTGCTAGAAGTTAGAATAGACACAAGTGGGGGGGTGGGCAACGGGTCTTTAAGGATGGGTAGGTTTATATGCTGATTCAGTAGAGAGAAAGAGAGTAATAATGCAGAAGAGAAAGGCTAATTGTAGAAGCCAAGTGCCTGAGGTGTCCCCCACTTGTGTCTATTCTAACTTCTAGCACTTTACTGCTTCCCATCATAATTACATATCAATGCATTCAGCAATAGTACCATTCAGCTCTCCTGAGGAGAGAGCTGGCTGCCAGTAAGGTAAGTTTGTTCTCATCAAGATAAGGGAGAGCACCACCTGCATAGTCTAGCATCTCAGAGTGGGGAGGGCAAAATCATTTATGAAGTTTTGGAGTCTGGTTTAAGGCAGGTCCCTCTATATTGGCCACAGTGGAGGTTTGATTAGGATTAGGTAAGAATAAGATGAAATAGTTTAGGATCGGTGGACACAGAGAAGGAAGCTAGAGAAGGTACAGCTGAAGGCAAATTGGCAGATTTGGTGAAAGGACGAGGTTTAAAGGAATCCGTCCCAAATGATTAACTCTATTTTCTTTCTATTTTCCTGGTAAAGTCTGAAGCAAGATCATCAATGAAGAGTGAGTGAGTGCTGCAGGTACAGGAAGTCTGAAGAGGAGAGGTACTTTGGAAAGGAACAAGAGAAGATACCACACAAAGACAGTATGAAAATAGGTGGTTGACCAGGCGTGCGCCTCGCCTCTTAGCTAAAAGACAGTCCCCTCAAAGGTTACTCATCTCCCAGATGCAATTCACCCTTCCCCACAAAAAAAAAAAAAAAAAAAAAAAAACATTTTAAAACCATTGTCACTCCCAAAGCAGCTGTCAGCCACAGGAAGAGGAGTTCCTCTAAATATCTCCATGTCAGCAAAAGCTCTTTCCTTTCATTTTAGGACTAACAACCTATCAGAAGAATTGTTCCAGATCAGGAGGCCACTGGCCACAAAAGTGACTTCAGGTTTCTATAACTTCCAACATAGAGAAACACCCAAGACTTTGAAAACACAATGTTTTCTGGTTTCCTGTCTTCTCCTCAAGACTTTAAGATCTTGGGGCGCCTGGGTGGCTCAGTGGATTGGGCCACTGCCTTCAGCTCAGGTCATGATCTCAGTGTCCTGGGATCAAGCCCCACATCGGGCTCTTTGCTCGGCGGGAGCCTGCTTCTCTCTCTCTCTCTCTGCCTGACTCTCCGCTGACTTGTGATCTCTCTCTCTGTCAAATAAATAAATAAAATCTTTAAAAAAAAAAAAAAAAAGACTTTAAGATCTTTAAGGCCAAAATACTAAAAAAGATCTTTAAGGCCAAATTTTTGTTTTTGTTTTGTTTTATGGTACTTTTTAAAATTTAAATTCAAGTAATTAACATATAATGTATTATTAGTTTCAGAGGTAGAGTTCAATGATTCATCAGTCTTATATAATACCCAGTACTCATTACATCTCATGCCCTCCTTAAGGTCCATCACTCAGTTACCCCATCCCTCCATCCCCCTCTCCTTCAGCAACCCTCCAGTTTGTTTCTCCCATCCAAGTACTAACCAGGCCCGACCCTGCTTAGCTTCCGAGATCAGACGAGATCGGGCGCGTTCAGGGTGGTATGGCCGTAGACCAGTTTGTTTCTTATTATTAAGAGTCCCTTATGGTTTCTCTCCCTCTCTGATTTCATCTTGTTTCATTTTTCCCTCTCTTCCCCTATGAACCTCTCTTTTGTTTCTTAACTTTCACATATCAGTGAGATCATATGATAATTTTCTTTCTCTGATTGACTTATTTTGTTTAGCATAATACCCTCTAGGTCCATCCATGTCATTGCAAATGGCAAGGTTTCTTTTTTTTTTTTTTTTTCTTATAGCTGAGTAGTGTTGTATTGTATATATAGAGTGCATCTTCTTTATTAAGGTCAAGTTTCAATCAGTGGGCAATAAGACTTCTCCTTCTTCGGAGTTTATACAAAGGACAGGAGAATGTCTCCTGCCATTGCGCAGATTGCCCCCTTCCTTGTGAATTGCGTAGCATTGACACATAACAAGCATTCAATAAATAATAGCTACCACATAATCCATATCATCCCTTATTTGCTTTCCAGTATCTCAGCCCATGAGACACACTTGAGTTACTGGCAATTCGTAGACCTATTTGGAAAGAATTTGACCCTCAGAGATGGGGTTTAGAGAAATACTGCTTTGGAAGTATTTTTTTTAATCCCTGTTCTCGTTCAAGGTGAAGCTGGTAAGAAACAGGGAACAGAGATCCCACCCAAGTAAGTTTCACAAAGAGTGCTTCATAGGTTATGTTCACTCAGTATTGAACAAAACGACCCAATCAGTAGTTTTACAGGTCTCCTTGTGTATGAGAAAGGGCCAAGCCACATCATATTAAATGATGAAGACATGCTAAACGCTAGCCTAAATTTGGGGCATAGGTTTTTTGCTTTCCTGGTTTTATTTTTTTTAAGTTTATTTATCTATTTAAGTAATCCCTACTTCCAATGTGAGGCTCAAACTCATGACCCCAAGATCAAGAGTTGCACACTTCTCCGACTGAGCCAGCCAGGCACCCCAAATAGGACATAGTTTAAATATGCACATCTAACAAGTTAAATCATGTCATTCAAAAGATAATTGGGAGAGTCATAAAACAAATTAATTCATAGTGCACTACAAGCATGGCATCCAGGAGGGGATACACATTTCAGATTGTGTGATAAATGCCTTCTGTTCTCAGTCTTTTCTGTATCTCTGGGGGTGTAAGAGTAATTTCATTTGGAGACAAGTGTAAAAAATCTACATTCTGTTAAAAAAGAAACAGCAGGCCCAAGATGGAGTCACTTGTACTGAGCCCAGGGGGCCAGCAAACAAGGACTTAATACCTAACCTAATTACAGATTTAGCCAGGAGTGGAATTTTACACTAATCGGCCTGGAATTTCCTAGTCAACACTCCGGAGGGAATCTGCAAGGTATATCCCCACCCTTCCCCCAAGGAAGGTGACCTTGCCCAAAATAATCCTTTCTTTTGTTTATAAGGTCCTTGTTCCCACCCCCTTCTGCCTATAAACACCTCCCATTTTATATAGTTCCTCGGAACTCCTTTCTACTTGTTAGGTGGGGTATAACCCACTTTATGAATCAATGAATAAAGCCAATTAGATTTCAAACTTACTCAGTTGAGTTGTAGTCTTTTAACAATTCCAAGCCCTGAAGGGTGTTGCCCTGTGTAGCCTTGTTCTGGGAATGCCTTGGTTATTGCTTATTGCAAAGAAGAAATCTTCCGTAAATACTATTAAATGGAAAATAACTAAATAAAATAACACAAAAGAAAACCAAAATTACTCATTCTGCCAGAGTCACAAAACCATTCAGTTGCTTCAGCACTAGGAGAACATTTTGGAGTCTGCTATTAACTATTAACTTTATCATGGCTTGTGTATAAGAGGTTGTGAGACAAGGAAACTGAAGAGACTCATAGAAAAGACTTTTTTTTTTAAGATTTTTATTTATTTATTTGACAGACAGGCATCACAAGTAGGCAGAAAGGCAGGAGAGAGAGAGGGGGAAGCAGGTTCCCCACTGAGCAGAGAGCCTGAGGTAGGGCTCGAGCCACCCAGGCACCCCAAAAGACTGCTTTTTTTAGTAGCCTCTATTCTTTCTAGTGATGTGGGAAACAAAGGTAAAAGAGAAATTAAGTTTCCTTCCAACTTATAGTCCATTAACACGTCCTTGAAACAGGCAGAGTGACATTCCTCTAAGAGCTCAGCTGCCTTGATGTTAATACTTAGAAGGACAGAAGGCAATCTTAGGCCTGACCCCCAGGATCCAGTGAGTCTACTTTAACACATAAAAATTCCTTTAGAGGGGCGCCTGGGTGGCTCAGTGGGTTAAGCCGCTGCCTTAGGCTCAGGTCATGATCTCGGGGTCCTGAGAACGAGTCCCGCAACGGGCTCTCTGCTCAGCAGGGAGCCTGCTTCCTTCTCTCTCTCTCTGCCTGCCTCTCAGTGTACTTGTAATTTCTCTCGTCAAATAAATAAATAAAATCTTAAAAAAAAAATTCCTTTAGAAACTTCCTTTGTCTCTAACCCCCAAGATATATATTGGCAATCATATTCCCCCAAGCATATGACAAACTGGTATACATCTATAGGGTCTCAGGACTGAGTTTTTGCCAAACAGTAATAAATGACCTTTTCCTAACAATAGCTAGCCCTCTCACAATCCTGGAAACCTTGTTTCCAAAATACATGGGAGGCTTTTGCTATCCCTAACCCCTTCTCAACTTGAAAGTATATAACCAGCCACTCCTCATAACCCCAGTGCAGCTCTTTCTGTCCACAGGTCCTATCCCGGTGCTTTAATGAAACCACCTTTTTGCACCCAAGACGTCTCAGGAATTCTTTCTTGGTCATCAGGTCTAAACCCTGAACAATTCCTACATCACTAAGTCCTGCGCCCCCACCTTTCACATGCCTGAATGTATGTCCTCCTTGTAATGGTCAAGGAGTTAATGATTTCTTTGGAGTTTTCTAGCATAATAGATAACGTCTAAGGAGTGACAGGGCAAGGTCATCATGAACATTTTCTAAGACCACCGACCTCATATACCTTGATGCCAAGAACTCTGACTCCAGACCAGAAGTGACTTATGGATGACACCTGAGCACTCATCTCTGATCAGTTCCTGGTCTTTGACCAGTTCCTGGATGCCTAAGAGAACACGTACTCCAGCCACACACTCCTGGGTGGAACAGCAACTATCTTAATGTTAATATATTGCTGGAGGGGAAAACAACCTTAACTTGACAGTGGCAAGGCCTCCATTATCTTGTAGGTCCTCTTTAGCATACGAAAGTTCTTTTGAAGCCTCCCTTTTCCTTACTTTCCCCCAAATCCTGAGCATATAATCAGCCACTCCTCAAGACTGCAAGGCAGCAACTCTTTCTGCCCACAGGTCCTAACTTGTGCTTTAATAAAACCACCATTTTGCACCAAAGATCTCTCAAGAATTCTTTATTGGTCATTAGCTCTGGACTCCACCCCACCAAACCTCACCTATATTCCAAAACCACATCACTTCTGTATCTTAAATGAACTCTATTCTCACTTCTTCTTGGCTCATGTTTGATTTCCATCCTGCATGAAACCAAGGACCCTCTTGGCTGGTCCTGTGAGATCCCCTCTGGGTCCTTGGACCCAGTCACCTACATCAGTTGGAACAAATAAATTAGTTTTTTGAAGTCTAAGGTACGAATAAAATAATGTTTTCAAATACTCATTCACAAGTAATACTGACAATGCAGGACGATGAATGAAGCGTTCCCCTATTTTGGGACTCTGGCAAATACCGTAAGTCACTTCTGGGAGTGGATATATGCTGGTTTGAGATGTCTTAACACGGAAACAATGAAGGAGAGTTGGAAGAAAGGCAGGCCTGGACAAAGGGCCCCAGCCCTAAGAGGAGACCACCCTTAAAAGAATTTTACACCCACCCTGGAAGGAGCCCTCCACCCTTTCGCACATATGATAGACAGATGACAAAAACCCGATTGGATGGCAGGCACCTGGAGGGTTAATCAGATTAAAGCAGCCTGTCACCAAGCCCATAAAAAACCCTAGACCGAGAAACTCGAGTGGCAACCCTCTCCGGTCCATCCCTCTTCAGGAGCTTTGTACTATCGCTTTACTGTCCTCAGTAAAACTTTGCTTTGCTGCAAAGGAAAGCTCTACCTCTTCATTCTTCAAATTGGTACAACCAAGAGCTTCGGGCACTAAAGGAGAAGGAAATCCTGTAACAGAACTATAGGTATAAACCACTAAATGCACATTTTAGCTTTCATTTAATTGTTTAGCATGCCTCAGTTATATTGAAATTTATTCATTTAAGAACTTCACCTACTCTACTACACACAAAATAATATATAATAAATATATATATTTATTTAAATATATGTATATATTTTGGGGCGCCTGGGTGGCTCAGTGGGTTAAGCCTCTGCCTTCAGCCCAGGTCATAATCTCAGGGTCCTGGGATCAAGCCCTGCATCGGGCTCTCTGCTCAGCAGGGAGCCTGCCTTCCCTTCCTCTCTCTCTGCCTACCTCTCTGCCTACTTGTGATCTCTGTCTGTCAAATAAATAAATAAAATCTTAAAAAAAAACCAAAAAAGTATTTCTAAAGCAACACAACTATATCAGAACTGCCACCTGGCTGACGGTAATTGTATGACCACCTCCTTTCAGAGATGGTAAAATGGGGAAAAAATACAACAGTAAGCGCCAACATACCCATCACTCTGCAGTTCCATATACATATCTTCCCATCACATGTCCTCCTCCCACTCTTAGAGACAGCCACTTTGGATTCAGAAACCTGTGTCCAGAGTCATTTACCAATAATATGGCATATGCAACCTTCATGGTTTAGGAAGACTAGATTAGGAAGAACTGGGAAATCCAACATACTCACTGGAAAAGTAAACTTTGAGTTTAACATCTGTTTCCTCTTCATTTTTACCAAATATGTACACTAAACAACATTGTTTGTTCTTGTTTATGACTTGACCAATAAATGAAACTATATCACGCATGGGTTTTTTTTCACCCATGTTCTTTTGTGACTTGTTTTACTCACACTCGGGAAAAATTCATCTGAGATAGTATGTATAGCTGCTATTCCTTTTCGTTGCTACATGGTGTCTCATAACTCATAAGCACTGCCTGCTTACTCCAATACTTAGGAATTTTTCTCAGGACCTGCTGTAAGTCCAGCTATGACTAAAGCTATATTTTACTGAAGCTGAGAGGGGTGGGGCTAATTGTGGCCAAAGCCAAATCATCATTATCATCATTTATAAAAATATGAAGATTAGTTAGAATGTGAAGAAAAATTTGGAAGCCACTTAATGGGACCAGTGATGAATCATGAATGAAAGAAAACATCCTTCAGAAAAATTATGGAGCGGGCGCCTAGGTGGCTCAGTGGGTTAAGCCGCTGCCTTCGGCTCAGGTCATGATCTCAGGGTCCTGGGATCAAGCCCCACATTGGGCTCTCTGCTCAGCAGGGAGCCTGCTTCCCTCCCCCTCTCTCTGCCTGCCTCTCTGCCTACTGTGATCTCTGTCTGTCAAATAAATAAATAAAATCTTAAAAAAAAAAAAAAGAAAAATTATGGAGGTAGAATCTCTACAATTGGTAAGTTTTTGGATTTTGGAAATGAGAAAAAGGGAAGATCGAAGATGAAAGAATGTTGGAATTGGGGCACCTGGGTGGCTCAGCGGGTTAAAGCCTCTGCCTTCGGCTCAGGTCATGATCCCAGGGTCCTGGAACTGAGCCCAGCATCGGGCTCTCTGCTCAGCGGGGAGCCTGCCTTCCCCCTTCTCTCTCTGCCTGCCTCTCTGCCTACTTGCCATCTGTCAAACAAATAAATAAAATCTTTAAAAAAAATGTTGGAGTTATGAACTAACACAGGAAAGCCAGAAGCTGGAAATGGAAGACAGGTGGAATATCCAGGTTCAGGAAATAGGTTAAGGATAAGAAGTAATTTTCATTAGAACTGTTGAAAAGGTGATCATCAAAGTTTGAAACTGTGCATGGTCCAAAGGTAGTTCATAGTAGGGGGTTCACAGTCCTGAAAAATGCCAAAGTAACATATCATAGCAGCTCTCTCTTACTCAGATAGGAGCCAAGACTCTCTTCAAAGTTTCCCTCAAGTGTTCCTGGGAGTTCTTGAGAACTTCCATTTCTCCCCTTTCTGTTTTGTCTCTCTTTGCTGGGCACTACTGCCACTTCCTTCTCACTCAGGGGTTTCTGCCACCTCTTTGGGGCAATACTCTGTTTCTCTGGCTCATGCTCCCGGTATGGTACCCAAGCTACCACATTTGATGGCAATGTGGAAGCGAATGCCTAGCTCCCTATCATGGATAAATTTCTGTTGTTTAAGTCACCAAGTCTGTGGTACTTTGTTATGACAACCCTAGCAAACTAGTACACTCCCCTTTGGAGCTGATCTATATTAAAATGGCACCTGGTTGGTAGGCTCTCCTAGGAACAGATATCACATTCCATCCTGGGTCACTTCTCCCCACAGACCACCAAGGCTTGTGACTCCTAAGTCAATTGCATCATGCTGCATTCTGACGCAACCTGTCATATACAGATATGGCTGGTGGGTCTATCCTATAAGATCTGCAGACATGCTTGGGCATGTTTCAATTTAAATAGGATACTCAAGCTACAATGACATTACTGGATGGGAAAATGAGCTTGTGATAGGAAGAAGCAATTGGAAACAGGAGAAACAAAAAGATCTAACAAAGACTTACCGAGTGTGAATGTCTATTGTTAACCACACAAAACGGTTATGTATGTTATTCTATCAGTTAATTTATTCATTTAAAAATATTGATTGAGTGTCCATGACATGCAAGCTATTCTGTGAGGAGCCAGGGCTGCAGTGGTGAACAAAAAAGACATGTCCTTCTTCTGGAGGTAGCTTCTTAAGCCTTAAGAAGAGATAGGAAGATATGGAAAACAAAACAGATGATTATAATACCAGAAGATGAAGATTCTAACAGAAGAATTCTAGCATGCCCCGAGGAGACAGAGGAAGGATTATGTATTAGTCCACTAGAGCTGACACAGCAAAACACCACAGACCAACTGGCTTATACAACAGAAATTTATTTTCTTAGTTCTGGAGACTAAAAGGTCAAGATAGAGGCTGACAGAATTGGTTTTCTCTTAAGGCTTCTCTCTCCTTGGATATCTTCTCACTGTGTCCTCACATGGGCTTTTCCCTGGTGTCTCTTCCTTTTCTTATAAGAAGCCTAGTCTTACTGGGTTTGGACCACACTTTTATGACCTCATTTAACGTTCATAATCTCTCTAGAGGCCCCATCTCCAAACAGAGTCACATTGAGGATTGGGGCTCCAAAATATGAATTTTGGAAAAACACAATTCAGTCCAAAACAGATTAGCTTTTCAGAAAGAAGTCTTATTCAAAGTAAGATCATAAGTTTGCATGAAAATAGCCAGGTATAGGATGTGGGGAAAGTGTGCTTCAAACATCAGGTAAAGCATAGTTGAAGACCAGGGCACAAGAAAGAATATAGCAAGTTAGGGAATGAATGGTAGTTTTTGTTTTGTTTTTGAAGATTTTATTTATTTATTTGTCAGAGAGAGAGAGAGTACAAGCAGGGGAGAGGCTGGTAGAGGTAGAGGAAGAAGCAGGCTCCCCACTGAGCAAGAAGCCCAATGGAGGGCTTGATCTCAGGACCCTAAGATCATGACCTGAGCCAAAGGCAACTGCTTAACTGAGTGAGCCACTCACGCATCCTGGGAATGAAAGGTAGTTTGCCCATTGAATCTAGAGAAGTAAGCAGACAACCTGGGAAGACCTGGGAAATCACGATAGAACTGGGAATTGATCTTAGGGCAATAAGAAGACAACGGCTGTAAGCAGGAGAGTGGCATAATCAAATTTGCCTTGATGATTTTGGCTCTAGTGGGGAGAGTGAACAGAAAAGTGGCAACACTGTAGACAGGAAGACAACTCTTAGGAATCTGTTAATGATGAAATAGCCAAGGTGGTCGTGGGAATGGAGAGATATACGCAGAACTGAGAAACCCTCAGAATGTAGAATTGATGGGACTTGCTAATGGACTAGAAAAGGAGGAATAAACTGAGGTTAGTGCTTAGGTTTCTGAGTTGGGCAAATGGGTGGGAAGCTGGTGCCATGCCCTAAGACAGGGAACAAAGAAACAGATGGTCGGGGGCGGGGAGAATGGTGAGCTCAGTTTTCAATATATTGAGTTTTAGATGTGTGAGTCATACAAGTAAGGATGTTCACAGCCTTATCAGCTAGTTATTTCAATTCCTGCTTTAGAGATGAGATTAAAAAAGCAAAATTTAAGTTTTAAGAGGTTAAAAAAGTGGGATGGACACCCAGGTTTATCTGACTCCAAAGTTAGGTTTTTTCTACTATAGTCTACAGAATTTTATCCCAAACTCTAAGAGTTGGATCTATTTAGGAGTTCAGAATTTTCTAACTTTTCAAAGCTAGTATGTATGGTGCTTTTACTCCATGTAATAGACCAGAGACTGAGGCAGTAAATCAAGATAAAAAGATGCATTAACAAATCTTCAATGAATCGCGTAAACATAACACCAAGCGGGATAAAGAAGGATTAAATAGTATCATGATAGCTGAGGAGAGGTTTTGTCACCAAATGAGTAATACAAAAACTTTTTGTTTTCAAGGTGTACTAGATTTTGGAATTGTGGACAAAGGTGCACATTCCAGGGTAATGCAAAGGCATGAAAGTCAATGGAATGGAATTTCCAGAAGTGGTGGTTAATGATGTCAAACGTTACTGATAGATGAAGGGCATACATTGAAAAAAGGTCATTAGATGTGGTGATCAAAAAATTAATAGAGACATCTTCAGGAGCATACACTCTACTAGGATGAAGTTTTGAGAGCACAGGTCAGCTTTTAAAGAGTTAAATGGTAAGACGAACTACCCATCAATAGAATGGTTAAAATGGTAAAGACAAAAAATGCAAAGTATCGACAGCAATTTAAAGCAAATGACATTTTCATTCACTGCCAGTGTTAATGTAAACTGGCATAAGCCTTTTGGAAAACTGGCAATGTCTACTAACACTGAACACGTGCATCACACATGACCCAGCAATTCTAGTCCTCGATACTTGCTTAGCAGCCATGCATGCATACGTGCTCCAAAATACATGGAGAAGAATGTTCATATTTTATTTTGTAGTAGTGGTAAGTACATGGGCCCTTATTATATTCTAAATGCATCAGTTACAGATAAATAAAAAGTGCCAAGCATGGATTACTAATGACATTTGCTCACGAACCAAGGATTATAATTCATTCAAATCTGTACTGTGGTCCCCAAGAAAAGGGAGAAGTCTACGTTGTTAATGAGAATGGTCTGTGAGGATGCACTTCTCCTTTGGAACACACTGATGATCAAAGCAAAGGAAGAGGTAGCGCTATGAGAGTTAACCTTGAGGTGAAAGCCATGTGACTGCATGTACAGTGGAGAGAGAGTTTGGGCCCCTGCTACCGCTCTGCCAGGCCAGGCCTGGATTGCTCTCTCCAGATGTCTTTTACAGACTCCTATCTTCCTTAAGACATTTTTCTTCTGTGATTTTATACTACATGCAGGAAAATGCAATTTGTAACTAATAAGTTCAATGAAATTCCCCATTTGATTTAATCTAGTCTGGGTTGGTTTCTGCTAGTTGCCAAAGAAAGAGGACCCACAAAAAGAGGTGGCATAAGATTCTTGGTTATTAAGTCATGAGTTGTTATTCTTTGTTTACTTTAAAGGCTTATTATTAATGACTATATGAAGAAAGTATAGTTAATATCTTATCTAGAGCCATTTAATTTTTTATTTTATTTTTTAATTTTTTTTAAAGCTTTTATTTATTTGACAGAGAGAGCAAGCACAAGGTGGGGGAGCAGCAGGCAGCGGGAGAGGGAGAAGCAGCGAGCCAAACACAGGGCTCCATCCCAGGACCCTGATTTGAGCCAAAGGCAGACACTTAACCAACTGAGCCACCCAGATGCTCTTTTACCCATTGATTTTAAAAGACAGTTCAATCCATGATTAAGAATAGACTGGGAGCGTGGACAACTGGCCAATTCTCTTCTGCAAGCAAATGTCATGGAAAAAAAAAAAAGAGCCAGGATTTATCTAGATTAAAAGCAAATTAAGAGAATTAAGAGATATAACCATCATGAGCAAGGTGTGAACTTTGATTGAATCTTGACTTGGTGCAATTTTGGCACTTTGGGGACAGTTGGGGAACTCTATCATATAGGCCAATGTTAAGGAACTGATGATACTTCCATATGTACAACTAAGGCATTATAGTAAATCATAGTAAAGTACCGAAAATGCTCTTATTTTTTTAGAGATGAATACTAAAGTAATTAGAAGGAAGTGATATATTGCTTATAATTTAAAAAATTTTAGCAAACAAATAGATGGAGGAAATATGGTAAAATGTTAACTACTAAAGACAGGGTTTTGGGTATTTGGGTGTTCATTATACTATTATAATTTTTGATATATTTGAAATTTTTCATATGAGGTATACAAAGTACACCTATGCAAAAAAGGCTTTAGTGGTTTATACAATTATAAAATATACTTCTATAAAACACAGCCAATAATTACAATTTAATTGAGTAGTAGTTGCTCTGTGATCATTGAAGAATTCAAGAGAGTTCTGCAAATTATTTCAACATTGTGACCAAAAATTCTCCTATTGGTTTATTTCCCCAGTTACTTTTCTCCCTTCCCCCAAAAACTAAACAGAAAAAAAATAATGTGATGAATATGGTATTCAAGCCAGGTAAGAGTCAATCAGAATTGTGCAGGTTTTAGAACTGGCGAGAGAGAATTCAGCACAGAAAAACCTAAGTGTCTGGCCAAGGCTGAAGACTGGCCAGCCTCCATCTATGCTGTGAAAATTCTCTGGCCACAGTCCCAAGGTCTTCACATCTGAGGTTGCATCATTCTTCCCACGGTTGCTTCTGGACTGAATGTCAACAGCATATGATGTAAACACATCAGGATAGAAAGTATATTTGTCATATTTCTTTTTTTTTGTCATATTTCTTTTTCTTTCTCTCTTTTCCTCCTTTCCTCCCTCCCTCCCTCCCTTCCTTCCTCTCTCTCTCTCTCTTTTTAAATTTTATTTATTTATTTGACAAATACAGATCACAAGTAGGCAGAGAGAGAGAAAGAGAGAGAGGAGGAAGCAGGCTCCCTGCTGAGCAGAGAGCCCAATGGGGGGCTCGATCCCAGGACCCTGAGATCATGACCTGAGCTGAAGGCAGCGGCTTAACCCACTGAGCCACCCAGGCGCCCCTCTCTCTTTCTTTCCTCCTTTCTTTCTTTTCTCCTCTTCCTCTTCCTCCTCCTGCTTTTTCTTCTTCTTTCTCTCACTCTCTTTCTTTCTCCCTTACTTCCTCTCTCCCTCCCCATCCCCCCCCCCTTTACTTTTTGTTTGTTTTGGAATCCTTTGCCTACAAGGGTTTAAAAGAAAACTTCCCAGAGGGTTTTCCAGTTCCCTGAAGGGTGGGGAAAGTATAAAGACATGGAAAAGACCAACTCAGAGGTAAAGAGTACAGTGAAAGTGAGTGGTAAAATATTCAATTAATAAATTGAATGTTTTCTCTGTGCTACTTTGCTATGACCCCTCCTTCCCTGAAGTCCTCACATGGCTTCCCAGGATTGTCAGCGAGAGCTGTTGGGTACTAATGCTGCTCAGGTAGAATGGTGGCAGGAAGCATGGTCACAGAGGGACTAAACAGATTAACAATGGCCTTGTGAATCTTGACAACTTCAGAAAATATTTTGCGAGAGGAAGCTGGAGGCAAATCTCTTCTAAAAACACAAGGAAGAATAATCTCTAAACTTCTGCCCTACGACTTCAATCATTTCTTCTGTACCATCCCATTTCAAACTCTCATCTAGATTTACTTAAGAGTAACCAAGCCCTATCATCTTCCAACATCTCAGGATTCCCGTGATCCCTTTCCAATATGTGACCCACTCTGTTTGAAACAAAGTCCAGATGGATCAGCATTTTCCAGCAAAGGGTCAGAGCAAGAGGTAGAACTGGAATGAGGTCTGTGTAATCAGGGGTGGGAACTATAATGGTTGAAGAGGATTTAATTAGAGATGCCTCAGTGTTCTGAAGTTAAAAAAAAAAAGTTAAAAAAATATGTTTTGTTAAAAAAAAATATGGGGGAATGCACCTGGCTGGCTCAGTCAGTAGAGCATATGACTCTTGAACTCAGGGTTGTAAGTTCAAGCCCCACATTGGGTGTAGAGCTTACTTTAAAAGGAAAAACAAAAATCTTAAAATATATATATATGTGGAAAGGGTTTCCCTCATGCCAGACCTACCACAAATAAGCAGGGAAGTTATTTTTTCTAGAAGGAAATGAAGCAGCTCTACTGATGCAACAGCTGATACATGGTCAAAGGACATTTCAGGATTTGGGAGAGCTCTCCTCTGCTCCCTTGTTTGACAAACACTAACCTAATACAAAGTTGCTTGAATCATTGCCTTTTTGCCTTTATTTGACTGACTTTTCCCAGGTGTCAACTTACTGGGTAAGAAACCCGCCCTGAAATTCTACTTTCTTGGCCTCTCCTCTGTTGAACTTTGTTGAATAGAATGCCTGACTCCTGCCTAACTTGGCTCTCTTCATCCTGGCTCCTGCTGAAGCAACTGGACAGCTTGGCTCAGAGTCCAAGGAGTTAGGGCCTGTGACCTCACGGCTGCCCTCCCCCTCCCTCACAGGGCCTGTTCCTGCCCAGTCTGGTTTGTGAATAGTTCTTGGCAAATACCCCGGAGGAGAATAGAGCCACTAACAATAGCAACTCCCTTTTTAGCTTCAATCTCTTGGTACTCAGGACTGTGAATTTAGGAAAACCCAAAATAACCTATGTAATTACAGTGGGTTACCCTAACAGTCTATTTCTGTTATTACCACATTCGATGTCACTCCAGCAGATATTTAGCTGCTTGTAGTGGAAAGAATACTGGGCTTATGGCCAGACAGACCTAGATTTCAAACCTAGTTCAGCTACTTACCAATTTTATGACATTGGGCAAGTCACTAATTTGAGCCTGTTGGAATTAAATGAGCAAGCCTTCATGTAGGTACTTGGACCCCTGCAAAGTGTTACACAAAGTTAAACCATTGCTATTGGGAAATGGGGATAGAAAAGTTTTAGGAAGAAGAAGAAACTTAAATCTTCAAGAAGCACTGTAATCAGCTTGAAGTGAGATAGTGTTTATCCTGTTCTCAACATCATGCTCATTCGTAAAAACAACAACTAAAACTATAGTCTCCATTTAAAGGTAAAGGCAGTCCAGTCCTTTTTTATTTTTACTTTTTGAAAAAGATTTTATTTATTTGTGAGTGAGCAAGAGATTGAGAGAGAGAGAAAGCATGAGCAAGGAGAGGGAGAAGCAGGACACCCCCCGCCCCCTACCCCCCACCATTGAGCAGGTAGCAATATGCAGGGCTCAATCCCAGGACTGGGAGACCATGACTAGAGCCAAAGGCAGAGGCTTTTTACCACCTGAGCCACCCAAATGCCCCTTTAAAGATTTATTTATTTATTTGTGTGTGTGTGAGAGAGTGGGGGGTGGGGGCAGAGAGAGAGGGAGAGAGAATCCTGGATCAGACTTGCTGCAGAGCTTGGAGCCTGACCTGGGTCTTAACTCTAAGCCCGAGACCATGACCTGAACCTAAACTTGGATGCTTAATGGACTGAGCCACCCAGGCACCCTTGCAGTTCAAGGAAGTGTTACTTTTTGTTCATGATGAATTTGTAAAAGGGAAGGATTTGGCGGTTTCTTTCAAGGCAAGAAACGATGAAGCAGGAAGATGAGTCCTTATATAGAATAAGCAGAGGAAAGAGGGTTATTACCCACTTACAGGCCAACTATGCCAGTTTACACTGGTTTTCTCTGAAATGCAGCCATTGTTTTCATCACTTAAATTTTTATTTTATTTTTTAAGATTTTATTTATTTATTTGATAGAGAGAGACACAGAGAGAGAGGGAACACAAGCATGGAGAGGGAGAGAGGGAGAAGCAGGACTCTTGTGGAGCAGGGAGCCGGATATGGAGCTTGATCCCAGGAACCTGGGATCATGACCTGAGCCAAAGAAAAATGCTTAACAACTGAGCCATGCAGGCACCCCAGAATTTTATTTTATATATAGTGAAAAGGGTTGGTCCTTCAGACTTAGATGTATTTTTGCCTCATATCACTCTCGTGCATACATAAAAATGTAAACATAAATGAAAGAAAGTTGGTTAAAGGTTTTTTCTATGGCAATGCAACTTTATCACAACTGCCACCTGGCATCAATGACTATAAGATCACCTGATCTCAGACATGGTACAAATAGGGAAAATCACAACAGGCAGTGCCTACATACTTGCCACCCTGCTTGGATACAACAAGTGATGGTCTCAGGAGATAAATGAGCTTTTCCCAAAAGGCAAAGATGCTGTCCATGTGTCTGAAGGGATATAAAGTTACAAATAGTCAAAAACAGCCAGTGGAGCTTCTGGTGCAGCTATTTCCCAAATTTCAAGGAATCAGCTTGGATAGCTCTAAAGTCTTTGTAGGCCTGTGACCCTTTCCTTTGATGACATGGCCATGTCCAGCATGCTTTTCATAGCCTTTGGCTTGTTGGGCCAACAGAGTGACAGCAAGTGGCAGAAACTAGGGCTGGTGGATGCAATGTCTGTGTCACCATTTGGATATGGTTGTATACATCCATCATGTTCTCTCTTTTACTGATTTGACTGAAGTTTCTCTCAAACACTGGTGAGTACTTGAACACATCATACTCTCCTTCCTTGTCCAGCTGTCACTGAAGTTTATTAAACCTGTCCACTGCACAGCCAGCCGCTGGAAATTCACTAGTGCAGTGGCATGGATTTACAACCCATGTTTACAGTTTGTCTACTCACCTAGAAGGGGTCTATAATAGTTTTGTTGTTGTTTGGCTTATAACAAATTATCCCAAATGCGTGGCTTATAGCAACACCCATTCATTATCTCACAATTTTCATCGGTCGGTAGTCTGGGCATGACTTCAATGAGTTCTCTGCCCAGAATCTGACAAGGATGCAGTCAAGGTGTATGCCTGGGCTCCGACCTCACCTGAAGCTTGGGGTCCTCTTTTAAGATCACATGGCTCTTAAACAAATTCATTTCCTTGAAGCCATGGAACACATGGTGCTTCTCTCCCAGCTCCTTATTTGTACCCTTTACGACATAAATCGCAATTATTTTTTGTCAGCGAATTCCTTGACAAAAGGAATTCCTAGCAGAGTGGTTTAGCACATAACTGCTAACTTAATAAAGTATTCTATTTGGCTATTTGTAACACCTATTACTTCTATTACTTCTGTACACCTATTACTTTCTTAACTAGTATGCTATCATCTAGAGGGCAGAGCCCTTTATCATTCTTTTGTCTCCCTCCAGGGGGAAGTCTAGTCCAGCGAAAAAAATTAGATGCAAGAATAAAGGTGGGAACGGGAGAGCAAGGGAAGACGTGGCAAAGCAGAGGGACTTGAGAAAAGTCGTACGGAAGAAAATGAGAGAGGCCAAAAGCTAAGACAGCCATCTTATTTAAATTTCAAAAAGGCTGTCCACCCCCGACGTGACGTCAGAGAAGGCGTCAAGAAGCTAAAGATACGCCTCTCGCGAGAGGAAAGACCGCCCATGCCCCGCCTCCCCTGAGCCCCACCCACTCCTCCCGCTCCCCACTCCCACCTTGAACCAGCCACGTGTGACGCCAAGACGCGTGCGTGGCCGCGGCGCAGGGGGCGGGCCCGTGGCGCGCCACCGGAGGAGGAAGTGGTGCTGTTGTTGCTCCCTCTGCGCCCAGTGCTGGCTCCCGGGGCGCGGAGAGGGGCAGCTGTCGCCACCGCTGCGTCGCCCCCTCTACTACTCTTTCCCTCCATGTGCCCCTGCGCCGTTGCTCCCCTTCCTCAGGCCGCCGCTTACCCCGGGGTCTATGGAAGTAATGGAAGGACCCCTCAACCTGGTGAGTAGCCCACAGAGGGTCGTGTCCGCGCTAGGGAGCTTTTGCTTCAGGGGTGCTGTTGTGTCTCCGGCGTGCTGCAGATCCTCCAGGCCGGCGGGGGTGGTCCTGAGGGGAAAAGGGGGAGAGCAGGCGTGGTCCCCAGCGGCTCCGCGCTAGCAGCCCCAGACGTTGCCCCCTTCAGTATCCCGGGAAGCTATCAGGTCCCACTTCCCGCCGCCCTGGGGCTCTCCCAGTCGCAGTGCGGTGAGCGAGGGGCTTCCACCAGCGGGGAAAGCCACCTCCTCTTCAGACTGGAGGAAATGCCTCCAAGCGCCACGTAACCACCTCCCTGCAGCCTGGAGGGGCACTGAAGCCGGCAGGGCAGCAGTGGTATGTAGCACGGTTTAACTTCCAACACATAGGGTCCGAAGTCTGAGCCTCCTTTTACTTTGGAGAGTTGGTGGAATAGCCCCTATTTTCCCCCCCCATTTTTCCCTCCACGCATTTCTCACCTACATTCAGATGCATTAACTGAGAATCTCCCCTCTCTAAGTAAGTTAGAGACAGCTGGGGGGGGGTGGACAGGACCGCCCCTGTTTTTAGCTCCGTTTCATCACTTTAGACATCATGAAAATTCGGCAGTGTTTGTGCTTCTCAGGAAAAGCGTACATAGGCTATTTAGTTATTTATGTTTTTAGGCATTTCAGATGTTCCATTAAAACAGCAGCGAGCAACACGGGTTCTTTTCTGAGTGACTGCTGCATCTTTTGGTTTCCTAGAGCGTACCTATTTTGGATACTGAAGTCAGATTACTTAAGGTTGTAGACAGGGGGAACTTTTGGAGTCACACGTTTGCAGTTCATTTGCTGAATGGTGGGCGATGGTGGTATTGGAGAAAGGGAGGTATGGAGAATTAGTTTCTGAGGTTGGAACTCTGAACCCTAGGCTGCATTTAAACCATTCTGTAGAGAAGCAGTCGAGCTTGGTGGTTTTAGTATAGATTCTGAAGCTAGACTGTTTGGATTTCAGTTCTGCCCTCTGTTGCTTAACAGTTCTCTGACCTTGGGCAAATTAGTTGACCTTACCCTGTTTCTGGTTTGTTGTGAGGATTAAAGGAGTAAAGAGGTGTAAACGGCTTAGAACAGCACCTTGTACCTAGTACAATGTAAGAGTTAGCTGTTACAGTAGCCAGACCATAAGCTCTTAATTTAAAAACTCATTTGTGGGGCGCCTGGGTGGCTCAGTGGGCTAAAGCCTCTGCCTTCGGCTCAGGTCATGAGCTCGGGGTCCTGGGATCGAGCCCCACATCAGGCTCTCTGCTCAGCAGGAATTTTGCTTCCCCCTCCCCCAACTCCCGCCCCCTTGCCTGCCTCTCTGCCTACTTGTGATCTCTGTCTGTCAAATTTAAAACAAACAAACAAACAAACAAACAAAAAAACCCCAAAAAAACTTCAGTAAAAACTCATTTGTAAAATGAATGCTTGGACTTGATGCGCTTGAAAAGCCTAGGATTCTAGGATCTATAGGTAATGTTCCCAAATGACTGGTGCCAGGTTAGCTGCTCTGAGAAGCACCTCCTAGTTTTAAGTTGAGCCTACTCCCATTAGTTAAGAGTTGTTTACACTTAAAAGGAATTGGATGAGATTGGTGAGTTTTTTTAAAAACCAGGGATACATCTTGCACTTTTCTGTATTTAAAGTGATGAATAGTTTAAGTGAAATATAATAAATGGCTCAGTACTAAAACTTCACGGGAATATTATTAGAAATAACCAGCAGTTTACAGAGTGCTTCAGAGTTCAAGTGTCCTTGCAAAATGACCATTGGTTCAGTTCCAGTTTGCTTCACTTTATTTGGCTACAGGCTGCAGCATAACTCCAGCCAGCGGCCGCACTCGTGTGTGGGCGCTTGCTTATAAGAAGACTGGAGCTGGGTGACAGTTGAAGATGGAGCAGCAGAATCACCAGTTTAGGAGAAATTAGTTAAATGGGGACAATAGTATTATCTTTCTATAGAGGAGAATTTTGGCAAGAACCTTGTCGAGCAAGCTAGCATAATTCCATTATCCAGCCGTAAGATGTTAATGTGGATAAGTATCAGAGCATTTGAGATTTGAAAGATCTGAGTTGGAAGATAACAGATGAACAGAGATTAACATTTACTTGAATCATTTTAACTGCTAAATGCTAGTGAGAGGCCTCTGACTTTGTCACTCAATTTTAAAAGATAGGTTTTTTTTTTTTTTTTAGATTACCACTTTTTTTTTTATGTCAGCAGTTAACCAACTTAGTATCCAGTAGACTAAACGTGAGAAATAGTTCTCAGTGCTGTGATTTAATGAGTGCCTGTGAAAATCCCAGTAGTTTATATAGGATTTTTCCGTTTCCTTTTTTCTTTTTTTTTAAAAGATTTTATTTATTTATTTGATAGAGATCACAAGTAGGCAGAGAGGCAGGTAGAGAGGGAGAGAGGGAAGCAGGCTCCCCGCTGAGCAGGGAGCCCGATGTGGGACTTGATCTGAGGACCCTGAGATCATAACCTGAGCCGAAGGCAGAGGCTTAACCTACTGAGCCACCCAGGTGTCCTATAAAGGATTTTTCTAATGACATTATAGTATAGTCTAGATTTGTTGTATAAGGACGTATTGTAGTACCTAGATTTATAATTATTTGTCCTCAGAGTATCGTTGGTATTTAGGAAGAACTGGTTCCCAGTTTTACATAAAAATAAGCCTAGACTGATAGAAATAAAGTAATTACTTAGATAGTGGGTCACAAGTTACTTTAATAATCATGACCTTTTCTAACAGTAGTTCTGAATTAATGTACAATACTCACCATTTTCATTCATTGTGAGCTTTGTATATATTGGACTGTGGATTCTATGTCATCTAGTGCTTTTGCTTTAGTATGGATTCTTTTATGTCAGGTTTGCAGTAAGGGCCTTATGTCCTTACTTCCTGGAAGTAGATATTTTAAAATACAGGAGACTGGTCCTAGAATAGTCATTTTAATATATAATACAGATACTGTGTTCTAGTTCTCTGGTTTTTGAAATTGGTTAAAAGAAAAACTAAATCCAATATCCATTGTTGGGTGCAGAGGAATAACTAGTCTTTGGACTGAACAAGTTTGGTTTCATCAGTTTTTTTCTTTTTGTCAATCTTTAATATAGAAAAATTATAGCTTATGAAGTTAACTTAGTGTATATTTAGGCATTTCTTTCCGTTTAATTTTGTCATAGTGAGTGCTGGTAGCAAACATCAGAACTTGTGTGAGATAATTTGTAGTTCTTTGATTTGTTTACTGCCTATTTGGGAAGTGATGTCAGACCTTAATTTACACATGACTGTTGCTCATGCTTTGTTTACCTACTCTGCAAACTCTAAGGACAGGGTGCATGTGACTGTGTGACCGCAGTTGTATGGGTTTGGCTCTATTAAGTGCTGAGAATGTTTTGTTGAGTAACTGAGCTTCCCTCTGGAGTGGTCATTCCTCCTGTAAGACAAGGAATCAGATATCATGGTCCAGAGAACAGCCTTGCGCATACCAGGAGCCTTTATAATTATCCCATCTTACTTAATGGTGACAGTAAAATGTTTAAGGTAAAAAACAGCCTGTTTTGAACTACTTTCTTGTTGCCCTAAAAAATTTTAAGTAAAGTTCATCCTCACAGCTATGTTGGGCTCACTGGAAGTACTCTGGGGAAAGGTAGTAGAGCGCGAAGACTTACCCCAAAATTACTAAGTGCTAGCGTTGGCATCTGGCACTTTACATATATAGTTGACCTTGAACAATGTAGGGATTAGGGGTGCCGGCCTCCTGTGTGGTCAAAAACTCCATGTATAACTTTTGACTCCCCATATACTTTTTTATGATGTATACTGTCAATTTTTATTTATGAGTGTACTACCTTAACCGTAAGTTTCTGTATGTTCCTTTATTATTTTTCATGTTTTCCGTATATTCAATAATAATCATAAGTAATTTTTTAAAACGTTTATTTATGGGGTGCCTGGGTGGCTCAGTGGGTTAAGGCCTCTGCCTTTGGCTCAGGTCATGATCCCAGATTCCTGGGATTGAGCCTCCCATGGGGCTCTCTGCTCAGTGGGGAGCCTGCTTCCCCCTGCCTTCTCTCTCTCCCTGCCTTGCTGCCTACTTGTGATCTCTGTCAGATGAATAAATAAAATCTTTTTAAAAAAAATAGAAGGTTTTCTTAATTTGGGGGGTGGGGGAGGGACAGTGGAAGAGGGAGAGAGACTCTCAGGCAGACTCTGCTGAACACAGAGCCTGATGTGGGACTCAGTCCAACGACCCTGAGATCATGACCCTAGCTGAAATCAAGAGTCCAGTGTTGAACCAGCTGAGTCACCCAGGCGCCTTCCCCCCGCATAAAGAATATTATTAATAAATGAGAACATAATTTAAAAATGCCTCTATTATTTTACCAGTATTTACATAAACTTAAATATTTGTTTCCATGACCCTAATAGTCTTACTTATTTAATGTTTCAAGTTTTTATTTAAATTCTAGTTAACATACAGTGTAATACTAGTTTCAGGAGTAGAATTTAGTAATTTGTCACATGTAACACCCAGTGCTCAGTCACAAGTACCCTTAATACTTGTCACCCATTTAGTTTAAACCCCCTGCCCCACCTACCCTTCAGCAACTCTATTTGTTTTCTGTAGTTAAGAATCTTCTTATGGTTTGCTTCTCTCCCTCCCTCTCTCTTTTTTTTCTTTCCCTTATGTTCATCTGTTTTTTTTTTTTTTTTCTCAAATTCCACATATGAGTGAAACCATATATTTGTCTTTGACTTCATTTAGCATGATACTCTCCAGTTCCATCCACTACATTGCAAGTGGCAAGATTTCATTCTTTTTGATGACTAATATTCCATTGTAAATATGTACCACATCTTCTCTATCCATTCACTGGTTGATGGACATTTGGGCTCTCTCCATAATTTGGCTATTGTGATAATGTTGCTATAAATATTGGGATGCACATGTTCCTTTGAATCACTGTTTTTGTATCCTTTGGATAAATTCCTAGTAGTGCAATTGCTGGGTCATAGGGTAGTTTTATTTTTAACTTTTTGAGGAGCCTCTATATTGTTTTCCAGAGTGGCTGCACCAGTTCGCATTCCCACCAATAGTGTAAGAGGATTCCCCTTTCTCCTCATCCTCACCAGTAACTGTTGTTTCCTGACTTGTTAATTTTAACCATTCTGATGTGAGGTGATATCTCATTGTAGTTTTGATTTGTATTTCCCTGATAATGAGTGATGTTGAGCATTTTTTCATGTGTCTGCTGGCCATCTGGATGTCTTCTTTGGAAGAATGTCTATTCATATCTTCTGCATACTTCTTAACTGGGTTATTTGTTTTTGGGATGTTGATTTTGATAAGTTCTTTATAGATTTTGGACTAACCCTTCCTCAGATCATTTGCAGATATCTTCTCCCATTCTGAGGGTTGTCTTTTAGTTTTGTTGATGGTTTCCTTGAAGTCCCAGTAGTTCATATTTGCTTTTGTTTCCCTTGCCTCTGGAGATGTATCTAGTAAGAAGTTGCTATGACTAATGTTAGAGGGGTTCTCCTCTAGGATTTTGATAGTTTTTTATGTCACATTTAGGTCTTCCATCCATTTTGAATTTATTTTTGTGTATGGTGTAAGGAAGTGATCCAGTTTCATTCTTTTGCATGTTGCTGTCCAGTTTTCCCAACTCCCTAAAGATTTAACTACTCCTAGCCTACTGTTGACTGGAAGTCTTTTTTTTTTTTTTTTTTTAATTTTATTTATTTATCAGAGAGAGAGAGGGGAAGAGAGAGAGCACAGGCAGACAGAATGGCAGGCAGAGGCAGAGGGAGAAGCAGGCTCCCTGCTGAGCAAAGAGCCCGATATGGGACGCTGGGATCATGACCTGAGCTGAAGGCAGCTGCTTTACCAACTGAGCCACCCAGGTGTCCCTGTTGACTGGAAGTCTTAACCAATAACATAAACAGTTGATTAGCACATATTTTGTATATATATTATGTACCATTTTCTTATAATAAACTAGAGAAAAAATACTAAAATCATAAGGAATGTACTTTGCGATACTACACTGTATTTACTGAAAAAAAATCCAGGTATAAGTGGACCTGTGCAGTTTGAACCACTGTTGTTCAAGGGTCAACTGTATTATTTATCTTCTTAGTAGCTGTATATTTCACCATTTTACAGACGAAGATACTGAAATGCAGAGTAAATGGTGATAGTAGGATTTGAAAGCAAGATTCTCATTAAAATAGTGATCTTAGTATTAGATCAGTGTTTGCCCATTTGGTTTTTTTATTTTTATTTTTTTAATATTTTATTTATTTATTTGACAGAGAGATCACAAGTAGGCAGAGAGGCAGGCAGAGAGAGGGGGGAAAGCAGGCTCCCCACTGAGCAGAGAGCCCGATGCGATAACAGGCTTGGTCCCAGGACCCTCAGACCATGAACTGAGCCGAAGGCAGAGGCTTGAGTGCCTTGGGTGCCACTCATTTGTTTTGACTGATCTGCAGTGAGATTTTTATGTAATGACCAGGACACATATACATATGCCTGTATTACTGCAGAGCTGCCACATTATGCATATGCCTCTTGAAATTGTGGGAAATACAGGGGCTTCCAAAACAAAACTCTAATATTCACTATTGCAATATTTTTAAAAAACGAACGTTTGCTATTACTGTGTAATACTTCATATTAGGTTTTTAAAGCTCTAATATTTCCTATTAGAGCTTAAATATTTACTGTAATATTTACTACTAGGTTTTTTAAATGCTGGTTTTGACCCACTAAATTGATTTCACAACTTACTGGGGGTAAGTATCCTATAGTTTGTCTTCACAGATGGTGGCAGTTCTGAAGTAAGCTACACTGGAAATGAAGTAGCAAAAAAGATGCAGCAGAGCTGCATGTGGGAGAAATTGATCATTAGAGTTAAAACCAAAAACAGGTCTTGGACTTCTCTAACACTTGAGCAGTTATCTTTAGTTACATTACGTTAGTTTGATGGGTCAGTTCAGTACTTTACTGTTAGGAGGTACTACTTTTCTGTGGGAGACTTACAGTGAATTTATTGGGGAAGGGAGGAGAGTGAATGTGGCTTCTCTTTTGCTCTCTATTGAAGACCCTGCCACAAGGTTCAGAAGGACATTACATTTTTCTCTACCTTTTTAGTATTGTGTTTGTTATGGTGTTCTCTTCCTGTCATCTTTATGTACAGCTTTCCCCAAGGACACAGAAATAAATACATGAAAAGTAATAGAAAGTAAAACTCTTTTCCTTTGGGAAAAAAAGACAATATTGAGTCTATTTTTAAAGCAGTATGTGGAAGTAGGAAGTACTTCTTGGTGGGGGCAGTCACTAAATAATTTAGTTGTAGTTAGGATTTTCACTGGTTGCAGGTGATGAAAGCCACTTAAGATTAGCAAATGCCAAAAGAGATAATTTATTGAAAGGGATAGTGTATTGGAATCAAAAGAATGGTGCAGGAAGGCCAGAGCTACAATGTAGGTGGGTCTAAGAACTTGGGGGACCTGAGGCTCAAAGTTAATCAGATTCTCCCTCTGCCTCTTCAGGCTTGACTGCTTTACTTCTCTCCGCAGACTTACATTATTTGATTAATTCCTGAATATCACATTAGTTAAAACCACTTAAAACTTTCTTGACAGATGCTCTGTTCCTAAGCTTGAAAATCTAGTGGAAGAGATTCTTTATGTGTCCAGAGGACAAGGTAATATAAGATCATGGCAACTTCATAAGAGTCCTGTTGATTACCTAGGAAGAAGAGCAGTTCACACACAGAAGGAGTTGTGTGTGAAGTTATTTGTGAAGCGTTAGCTGTTTCTAACAAAGATTCAGCAAGGGAGGAATTTGTACAGGACACACAGTAAGACATTACTAAATCTGGAGCTCTTTTACTTTTTATAAATGTTTTAGAACATTTGTAGTATTGGGCTTTCATTTGTATTGAAGACAGAATAGGAACATTTCTGGTTAAAATGCCCAGGAGATTGGTTGTTGGATGAAATAGTGAATGAAGTGCACCAAGGACCAATTCTTTCTTTGTATATATGTATATACATATGTATAGTTATTTTTAGATTTTGATGCAGAGTTTTATTCTGATATTTTTTTGAAATACAGTAATGTTCTGTCAGCATTTACCAGTCTCCCATCCTTCTGTGCAACTTAGCATTCATTCCCTTATCCAGCTAACCAACAACTCTGAGTAATTATTGTCTCCTGAGGTACTGTTCTGGACCTCAAGGATTCAACAGTGAAGAGCACAAGGTCCCAGTTGTTACAATCTTTGTCCCGTATCTTCAGCTTTCATCTGTTGCATCCTCATTCCATATTTTCTTTAATATCTAAAGCATAGTTACTTTAAGTTCCTCAATATTAATTCCAGCATATGGACTGTCCCTGGGTTTGTTTCCGTTGTCTCTCTCATCATTACCAGTCACTTTTTCCTGATTCACATGCTTAGTAAGTTTATTGTATGTCATGCTTTGTGATGTGTTGTCGAGACTGAAATAGGAGTCTTCCTATAAAGAGTATTTCATGCTGGTTGGCAGTTAAAATACTGGCACATCACCATGATCTAGTCTAAACTTGGTTTTTAGGCTTTGTTAGGGTGCGCCCATTTTAGTTTTACCCTTAATGGCCTAGAGTGGGATCCTTAATCCATAGCGCTGACAGAACTGAAAGCCCTGGTGTTCACCAAGGTTACTGTAGTCTGTCCAGCCTAAACGGCAACCTGTCTCCCCAACGCTGCGTGGCTTCTGAAATGTCTGTGCAGCGTCTGCTAGGTCTCCTGGAGTTATACCTTGTGCATATGCAGTTTAGGCATGGGCTAAAGACCTGAAAGGATTTTTTTAATGCCTGTTCTTAGGTTGTCTTCTTCACTGCAGTTCCCTCCAATCCTGGACCCTCCTCAAATTCCAGTCTTTTGACTCTTGTCCTCATTCCACCTTCCCAGTTAGGTTTTATTTTTCTGCGCTATGTTTTGGAAAGTGATCTCAGGAAGCAAGCCAGGTGAATGTAGGTCTCACCGTGTGCTTATCCTTTTCTTGAAAATGTGGCCTTCTGTTAACTTTTTTGTTCAGTGTCTGTAAACTGTTGTTTTTATATATTGTAGTCAGCTTTGTAATTGTCTACAGCTGGTGGTAAGCCAGTGCTATCTACTGCCTTACAGCTGGGTTATAAATCTAAATCTCCATGAGAATTCAAGAGGTTCTCAACAAAATTACACCAGTTTATTGTAAGCCTAAATGCCAGAAAGTACTTTAGTATGAGATTATAGTATCATGAAGTCTAATATCCAGTACTCAATGACAGTATCACAGCCTCATGAGGATTGGCCAGTTACTGCTTTCCCTACGTCGGTTTCTAGGCGTGCTTGGTTGGCTTAATCAGTAGAGCATGTGATTTTTGATCTCGGGTTGTGAGTTGAAGCCCCACATTGGGTGCAGAGTTTACATTAAAAAAAAATACTTCTAATAGTGTTTGAGGCAGCTTACAGTTAAAGATGAAGATGCCATATATTAGTATATGCATTATACAGCGAAGTATTCCAAGATTTAGGAGCTCAAAATAACACATTTGTTTTCTTACAATTTCTATGAGGCAGAAATAAGGGCACGGCTTAGGTGGGTCCTTTGCTATAGGGTTTCAAGACTGATGTCAGGGTATCATTTGGGGTTGCAGTTCTATTTGAAGGTTCCACTGGGGCAGGAGCTACTTCCAAGTTCACTCATATGGTTGATGGTAGGATTTAATTCCTTGAAGGCTCTGTGATCAGCTTTTGGATACAGTTCCTTGCTGGCTGTTGGCAAACTACCCTCACTTTTTTCCATGTGAGCCTTTCCATAGGGCAGTTCACAACAGGACTGTTGGCTTCATTAAAGTGAGCATGGGAGAGAAAATGCTACCAGGATGGAAGTGGCAGTCTTTTGTAAACTAACCGTCTGAATCAACAAAGAATATCAAAAAAATACAATTCTTTGGGACTATATCAAACTAATAAGCTGTACAGCAAAGGAAATCGTTGACAAAATGAATGGGAGAAAATATTTGCAAATTATACATCTGATAAAGTGTTAATGCCTAAAATATATAAGGAATTCATATAACTCAATAGCAGAAAATCAAACATCCAATTAAAAAATGGGCTGAGGATCTGAGTAGATAGGCATTATTCCTTTTTTTTAAAAGATTTTATTTATTTATTAGAAAAAGAAAGAGCATGAGTGGAGGAGGCAACAAACGGAAAAGCAGGATACCCTGCTGAGTAGGGAGCCCAACTTGGGACTCAATCCCAGAACCCTGGGATCATGACCTGAGCTGAAGGCAGACACTTAACCAACTGAACCACCCAAATGCTCCAAATAGACATTTTTCCATAGGAGACATGCAGATGGCGAATTGGTACAGGAAAAAATACTTAACATCACTGATACCAGGGAGATAGACGCACATCAAAACCACAGTGAGATACCATTTCACCCATATTAGAACGGCTAATATAAAAAAGACTAGAAATGACAGTTGTTGGCTAGGATGTAAAGAGAAGAGAACCCTTGCGCACTATTGCTGGGAATGCAAATTGGAGCAGCCACTATGGAAAACAGTATGAAAGCTCCTAAAATAAAAAGTAAGAATGGACCTACCTTATGATCCAACAGTTCCACTTCTGGGTGTTTGAAGAAAATGAAAGCACTAACTTGAAAAGTTATATGGACCCTATGTTCTTTGAAGCATTACTTCTAATAGCCAAGATACGGAAACAACCTAAGTTTCCCTTGCTGGATGAATGGATAAAGATGTGGTATTTATACAGTGGGATATTATTCAGATACACACACACACACACACACACACGATAAGATCTTCTCATTTATGGCAAAATGAATGGACATAGAGGTCATCATGTGATATGAAGTAAGAGAAAGACAGACGTGTGATTTTACTTACGTATGGAACTTAAAAGGCAAAAAAAACCCCAAAAACAAGCTCATAGAGCAGATTGGTATTTGCCTTAGGTGATGGTGAGGGGTGGTCAGAATAGATGGAGGAGGTCAGAAAATATAAACTTGTGGTTATAAATAAATCCTAGGATAGAATGTATAGCATGGTGACTGTTGCTGATAATACTGTTTGTGTATTTGAAAGTTGCAAAGATAGTATATCTTAAAAATCTCCGTCTGAAGAAAAAGGTTTTGGGGCATCTGGATGGCTCAGTTGGTTAAGTGACTATTGATTTTGGCTCAGATCATGATCTCTTAATCTCATGAGATTAAGCCCCACGTTGAGCCTGCTTAAGATTCTCTCTCCCTCAGCTCACTACCTCTTAAAAAAAAAAAAAAGTTTTTTTGTAATAATGTAAGGTGTGTGATGTTAAATAGACTTACTGTGATCATTTTGCAGTATACACAAATATCAAATCATGTACATCTGAAACTAGTATAATGTTACATGTCAACTATACTTGAATTAAAAAAGGAAATAGCCTATGGGAAGCAGCTACTAATGATTAGTTAACTGTGATGTATTAGAATGAAAAAGATAATTAGGACAGAAAACACTGATTTTTATTTTGAAGTATAGTTGACATAGTGTTATATATTTCAGGTGAACAATGTAGTGATTTAATAATTCTGTATATTATGCAGTGCTCACCAAAGTTACCATATGTTATTAAGTGTTCTTGATTATATTCCCTGTGCTGCACTTTTCATCTCTGTTCCTTATTTATTTATTTATTTATTTATTTATTTATTTCTTCTTCTTTTTTATTGAGGTATAATTGACACACAATATATTAGTTTCATGTATGCACCATACTGGTTTGATATTTTAAGCATTGCAAGTTGATCCTCACAAGTCTTGTTATCCGATAATTATTTTGTAAGTGGAAGTTTGTATCTCTTAATTCCTTACACCTATTTGGTTCATCAACCCACCCCTCTTCCCTCTGACAACCACCAGTTCTCTGTTTGTTTCTGTTTTGTTGTTTTGGAAAACACTGATTTTTATGAAAGATTTATACACTTACAAGAAATCTGGAGGGTTAAAACAGACAAAAAATTGAGCTCATTTATTTACCAGCAAGGGAAATGAAAATGGGTTAATGGAGTTGAAGGTCTTTTTTTTTTTTTTTTTTAATTTTTATTTATTTATTTGACAGAGAGAGAAATCTCAAGTAGGCAGAGAGGAGGCAGGCCGAGAGAAGGGAGAAGCAGGTTCCCTGCTGAGCAGAGAGCCCGACGTGGGGCTTGATCCCAGGACCCTGAGACCACCCCACTGAGCCACCCAGGTGCCCCATGGAGTTGAAGATCTTGAACAGTGTTACATTGCCTTTTCTGCCTAACAGTTTCCTGGCCAGTATTGATACTTTGAGAAAAAGATAAATAAAATTTAAGTTTAATTTGTTTTGTTCAGTAGCCAAAATAGATGCATTCTTAGTTTAAACATTTTTTGAATTACTAGTGAATCCACTCATAAAGACCTGGAGTGTCTTTTATCCTTTCTTAATGAATATGAAATAATGAGTTAAATTAAAGCCTTTTCCGTAAACCAGTGCATCTTGAAATACTTGGCAAAAAACTCCCAAGTTATCAGAATTAAAATCTTATCACTGCCCAGACTACTTTTAGAATCTCTCAACAAATATTTCCAGTTCAGTTGCTTCTCGTTCCTGTTTTATTTTGAATTACCAGAGTAACTTTATTTATAGACTTAATATGTTTAATGGCTGTGATTCTGCCAAGAAGAGTATTCAAAGAGATAAATTTTAGGGGCACCTGGGTGGCTCAGTGGGTTAAAGCCTCTACCTTCGGCTCAGGTCATAGTCCCTGGGATCCTGGGTCCTGGGATCAAGCCCTGCAATGGGCTGTCTGCTTAGCAGGGAGCCTGCTTTCCTCCTCCCTCTCTGCCTGCCTGCCTCTCTGCCTACTTGTGATCTCTGTCAAATAAATAAATAAAATCTTTAAAAAAAAAAATAAAGAGATCAATTTTAAATTGAAGGGATCTTAAAAAATTTTTTTTTTAATTTTTTTTAAAGGTTTTATGTATTTATTTGACAGAGAGAGTGAGCACAGGCAGATAGAGTGGCTGGCAGAGGGAGAAGCAGGCTCCCTGCTGAGCAAGGAGCCCAATGTGGGACTCGATCTGAGGTGGCTGGGATCATGACCTGAGCTGAAGGCAGCTGCTTAACCAACTGAGCCACCCAGGCGTCCCTCAAGATGTTTTTTTTTTTTTTTTTTTTTTTTTTAATTTTTTTTTTAAATTTATTTGTCAGAGAGAGAGCGAGCGAGAGCGAGCACAGGCAGACAGAGTGGAAGGAAGAGTCAAAGGGAGAAGCAGGCTCCCTGCGGAGCAAGGAGCCCGATGTGGGACTCGATCCCAGGACGCTGGGATCATGACCTGAGCCGAAGGCAGCTGCTTAACCAACTGAGCCACCCAGGCGTCCCATTTTTTTTTTTTTTTTAAATTTTTTTTTTTAAATTCCTAAAGATTGTTTTAAAAATAAGAAGTATTGGGGTGCCCGGGTGGCTTAGTTGGTTAAGCATCTGACGGTTGATCTCAGGGTCATGAGTTCAAGCCCCATGATGGATCCTACTTAAACAAGAAAGGAAGTATCAATAATAATAATAATGATAAATAAATAAAAATAAGTATTACCAAAATAAATTTCCTGTAATATTGTCACTTAAAAAAAAAAAAGTTTAGTCTCTCCAACTACATTGTGAACTTGATGGCAAATATCACCAAGGGTTCTGTGGTCTTTTAACTAGTTTAATTTTAACAATACTCTCATTTTAGAGATGGGAAAACTCAGGCAGAAAGTTAAGAAAGTGAATTTCATGTGTCTAGTAATTGTTCAAGCTGAGATTTGAATCTAGGCAGTCAGTTCTGTACTGAGTCTGGGCTTGCTAGGTGTCTAACAAGGACTTAGTAGGAGCTGTTTTTGTTTTTTGTTTTTGTTTTTCTTAATAGGGAATTTGATTGCTGTGGTGTCAAATAACCTAGAGTAGGTGTGTGTTTTTATTTATTTATTTAAAGATTTTATTTATTTGACAGAGAGATATCACAAGTAGGCAGAGGCAGGCAGAGGGAGGCGGGGGTGGGGGGGAGGAGGGAAGCCGACTTCCTTTTTGAGCAGAGAGCCTGATGTGGGGCTTGGTCCCAGGACCCGGAGATCATGACCTGAGCTGAAGGCAGAGGCTGAATTCACTGAGCCACCCAGGTGCCTGGGTATGTGTTTTTAAATGAGCTGTAACTCCTGAATTGGCAGAGTGATCAGAGATTGGACTTTACATGGGGAGGTTTTTAGTGAATGTAGGAGAGGTAAGAGATCCTGTTTTCACCACTTGAGGACTTTTTGTCTCTTTGGTGTTCAAGAAGCAATTTTTTCTGTTACTTTGGAGCTTGAAGTTGAATTAGGAAGTTTCATAAGTATAGTACAACATAGAAAGTGGTTAATGTCATCAGAGACACAGATCATAGAGACATGGTGTCAGAGTGAGGTGACCTAGAGCGTCCCATACCTGCTTCTCAGTGTGTCCAGGAGCCAGCTGTGCTTCACCTGCATGTACTCTAGACCAGTGGAATTAGTCTGTGTTTTAACCAGATCCCCAGGTGATTTGTATTCCATGAAAACTTGAAGCATCAATCTGTTCCACTTCTATCACTTCACAGAGCCTGAAGGATGACGTAATTTAACTAGTTAGTGGTAAAGCCAAGACTTGAGCCCAGAGCCCTGGGTTCATGGTAGGGGTGGATCTGCACTTGCCATGCATAGTTAGGAGGTACTTTGAAATTTCAGAGCAGGTTTGTCTCTTATGTATGGCTTCTTGCAACGCTCAGAAAGGTTAAGGCACTTATAGATGGACCCCTTTCTTTATTTTTCATTTACTGCCTAGACTTAGAGTCTTGTGCCACTTGCTTTAACTAAATTATCAGAACACATAGAGAAATTGTGTTGATTATAACTTAGCTTTCTTCATGTAGATTCTTTTCCCAAAAGATCTGTACCACTTCTGGGTACTATAAAATAACTCCTGGTTCAGAGCACATTTTTTTTTTTTTGCTCAGCTAAAAGTATTTTAAGCCCTTAGCCATTTCTTTTACCTGTTATTATTTTCAGGAATAAATTGAGAGTTAGGAGGAAAGTTTTATTATTATTTGAGGAATAAAAGTCTCTGAAACAGTTGAAATGAATGATCATGCTTTTAAAGAGTGTCGCTGGGTCTTCCTTACAAAAATAGAAGGGAAAATGTAAACAGCAAGCATTGCTGAGTGCTGTTTTCTACTTTTGTTTTCACCTCTGTTTTACATTGAGTATGATTTGCAAACATGCCCAGAATATTTCTAATCTCAATTGCAAAACCGAATTCTCTGAAGTATTTTTATGAGGCATCTGTGGCACAGGTTTTGTTGTTTTTTTTTTTTTTAATTTTATTTTTTAAAAAGATTTTATTTATTTATTTGACAGAGAGAGAGAGAGTGAGAGTGAGTGAGTGTGTGTGAGAGAAGGAACACAAGCAGAGGGAGTGGGAGAGGGAGAAACAGGCTTGCCGCTGAGCAGGGAGCCCGATTCGGGGCTCGATCCCAGGACCCCGGGATCGTGACTGAGCCAAAGGCAGATGCTTAATGACTGAGCCACCCAGGTGCCTCCGTGGCACAGTTTTTGAAAAGCATTCAAGATAAATCACTTTACACCTGACAGAACAGATTTGCTTTTTGTCTTCTTAAAACGTTGAGGGAAAGGGGCACGTGACTGGCTCTGTTGGAAGAGCATGTGATTGTTGATCTCGGGGTTGTGAGTTCAAGCCGCTCATTGGGTATAGAGATTACTAAAGAAATGAAGTTGAACAGTTTCTTTTTTTTTAAATTGTGGTTAAGTACACATAGCATACAATTTACTCTCTTTATCATTTTTTACTCTCTTTATCATTTTTTAAGTACAAAGTATAGTAGCAAGTATATTCACTTGTTGTGCAGCAGGTCTCCAGAACTTTTCACCTTGCAAAACTGAAACTCTGCACCTTCAACAACTGCTCAGTTTTCTCTTCTGCCACCCTCAGCAACCATTTCACCTTGTTTTTATGAGTTTGACAGCATTAGATACTCACATAAATGGGATCATACAGTATTTGTCTTTTTGTAACTGTTTATTTTATATTTTATTATTAGCGTAATGTCCTCTTTGTAGCATGTGTCACCCATGTTGTAGCATGTGTCAGAATTTACTTCCTTTGCAAGGCTGAATACGAATTCCTGTGTGTGTGTGTATGTATGTATGTATGTGTGTGTACACACACATGCATGGATGTCGCATTTTGTTCCTCATTGATCTATTGATGCACATTTGGGTTGATTCACCTTTTGACTATTCTGATTAATGCTGCTGTGAATGTGTGTGTAGAGTGCTTTTCATTTTTTTTCCCCAAGAAGCTTTGCTAAATCATTTGTTTGTTAATGTGAGAAAAACTACAGTAGTTAGAAGAATTGCACTGATATTTCTGTCTGTCTTCTTGCCTGCTAATATATAACCTTAGGTAAGATATATGGCCCTTGGGAGTCTGCTGGGCCTTCTTATGTCAGAAAGGGAGTCTTGGAAAGTTGCAGGAATTCTTTTTTTTTTTTTTTTTAAGATTTTATTCATTTATTCATGAGAGAGAGAGAGGCAGAGGGAGAAGTAGGCCTCCCAGGGAGCAGGGAGCCGGGAGCCGGATGTGGGACTCATCCCAGGACTCTGGAATCATTATCTGAAATGAAGGCAGACACTTAAACAACTGAACCCCCCAGGCACCCATTTGCAGGAATTCTTAAAGTGTAGCACAGATTCAGAGAGGCCAATGACTACTTACTAATCCATTTTCCTTTACATTTCCTTTCGTCATTTGCTTTTGGGAGTTCTGAGTTTATCTTTGTTGATTTGGTCAGTGGTTCTTGAGAAGGAAATCACTGTAATATTAAATATTTGTATAGTTTTTCCTTTCGTCATTTGCTTTTGGGAGTTCTGAGTTTATCTTTGTTGATTTGGTCAGTGGTTCTTGAGAAGGAAATCACTGTAATATTAAATATTTGTATAGTTAATTCTTCAGCTGTACAGTGTACAGATTTTTATCTTAAAAACAAAAAGTCAATGTAATGTTGGAAGGGAAGAATGAGTTGATATAAGAGAAGCTTGGCTTTTCTGTAAGTAGTTTCCTGATTATAGTTGTTGAATGATACAAACTAGTGAAAGATCTGCAAGATGATTTTTGTTTTGAAAGGAGATTGTTAAAAATCAAGTAAATACACATTTTAGATAACAATCTGTGATTGAACTCTTCATTAATCTCTGAATAGTGGAAAAATGTGAGTCACTGAAGGAATTAAGTGCCTGGTGTGAAACTTAATGGTTTATGGGTAGAGTTGAGAAAAGTTGCCAGTCCTTTCAGCTCAAGGAGCTATCCACTAGATTTCTCACCGATGTAGCCGTACTGGTTTGCTATATGGCAAAAAAGGGTATCATTTATCTTGTCAAAAAAATTTTTTTTAAGTCAAGTCTTTTTATAATTTAGAGGAATTTCGGAATGTTTGTCTTCTAGGCTCATCAACAGAGCAGACGAGCAGATCGTTTATTAGCTGCAGGGAAATACGAAGAGGCTATTTCTTGTCACAAAAAGGCTTCCGGTGAGTATTTTTCTAAAGAAATACTGAGTCTAAAACTGGAGTGCAGTTTTTTTTCTCCAGCATCTCTCAACAGTATATTCAGAACGAAAGTCACAATAGTAAAGATGTGTTGTTACCCTGCATATACAGCGTTGACGCTACTGGCCCATGAGAACATTGGTTTGGATTACTGTTCCAGTGAGTATGTTGGATTTCCCAGTTCTTCCTAATCTAGTCTTCCTAAACCATGAGGGTTCCATATGCCATATTATTGGTAAATGACTCTGGACACAGGTTTCTGAATCCAAAGGTTCCCTTTTCTTTGTTTGTTATTTTGTGAGTCAAGTGATGAAGTTTATTAAGTGAAGACACAGAAAAAGCTCTCAAGAGTGAGAGGGGTCCTGACAGGGTTGCCCTGAATCCAAAGATTCCTAAAGGTAAATGTGCTTGCAAGGAGTCTACCTGTTTATCTTAGTTGTTAGGGAAAATGGATTTCAAATAGTTAGCTGTTTTGGGTTATGAAAGTAATAACTGAATTAATTTTAACCAATCAGTTTTCACTGAATTTCTGTTTTCTAAGATGCTGATGACACTCTTTCTTTAGCTTCTTTCTGAGTATTTCATCTGTACATTCATGCCTATGGTATTTGCTGCTGATTGCTTTCTTTTCAGTGTGAAATTTAGGATTAATAACTTCTCATCAAACTGTTATTTTATCCCAGTCAGTTGTACAGTTCAGCATATGTTGAACTCAGAAAAAGATCTTTGGGGTCTGTTTTGTAAAGACTGGTTTCTCGTGGCTGGTTAACAAACCTAGAAGCTTTGGGGAGGGAGTGTTCTACTCATGCTGCATTCAAAATAGGCCACCTTTCTTAGAGAAAGTCCTGTAGTCTTTCTGGTGGAGGAAGACACTTTTTTTTTTTCCTTTCAGGCTGCTGTGTTGATTAAAGCCATGTTGTTTCTTGGCAGAGTGTACCCCTCCAGTGTTGCCTTAGTGCTGAAATACAGACCACACAGTGGACTCCGGTTTGAATAAGTTCTTTTATGTCATTGGTTTTTGCCTACACACCTATGATTTTCAGAGAAAATTTCAGGCCTTGTTTTTAAAGAATAAGTTTTGCCACTGAAGTGTATTCCTTAAGCAGTAGGGTTGATTGCATAATACATACCCTGTAAGTGTTTGTTAATGAATTTTTATGGTGAGTTTTATGGAGAGCTTTTTTTTTTTTTTTAAAGATTTTATTTATTTATTTGTCAGAGAGAGAGCGAGCGAGAGCGAGCATAGGCAGACAGAGTGGAAAGCAGAGTCAGAGGGAGAAGCAGGCTCCCTGCGGAGCAAGGAGCCCGATGTGGGACTCGATCCCAGGACGCTGGGACCATGACCTGAGCCGAAGGCAGCTGCTTAACCAACTGAGCCACCCAGGCGTCCCTTATGGAGAGCTTTTATACAAAATTAAACTTGGCAGCTAGTACTCTTTAAATCTTTCATAAACCATATTTTGTTGTGAATCAAATTGTTAAATTTATAGTCACCTCACAGAAAAGACAATGTACTATACTGTTTAAAAAAAACAAAACCATTGTTGTGTGTGGTATGCCTGGGTGGCCCAGTTGGTTAAGTATTTGCTTTCGGCTTAAGCCATGTGGGATTGAGCCCTGCATTGGGCTCCCTGCTCAGCGTGCTCTTCTCTTCTCCCACAGCTTGTGCGTGCTCTCTCTCTGTCAAATGAATAAATAAAATATTATTTAGAAATGTTGCGGATGAATGCCACTGACATAAATACATTTGATTAAATAACCCACAGTGGTTGTGGTTACATGTATATAAAATACAATACAGTGGAGTGACCAGCATATGTTGTGCATTGAGCAGTAGGAGATTCTGAGTATATAAAAGGTAGAAAAGTTTCCTTCGTTCCTAACCTATATCCCTGTCTTTATCTGTGAAGTTAAGACTGATGTTGGGCTTTACACGCCTCTCTCTGCTTTCTCAGTATCTGCATTCTGCGACATCTCAAGGAGTAGTAGAAAAGATAAAGGCAGCCTTTTGAATCCCATTAGCCCTAATTAGGGAGGTAGAATTTTTTTTTTTTAAAGATTTTATTTATTTATTTGTCAGAGAGAGCGAGTGAGAGCAAGCACAGGCAGACAGAGTGGCAGGCAGAGGCAGAGGGAGAAGCAGGCTCCCTGCTGAGCAAGGAGCCCGATGTGGAACTTGATCCCAGGACGCTGGGATCATGACCTGAGCTGCAGGCAGCTGCCTAACCAACTGAGCCACCCAGGCGTCCCTAGGGAGGTAGAATTTAAGTGTGATTAGTTAATCCCGCTGAACTGATTTGATTTGGAGTTCAGACTTGGTTAAAAATAGCCTTGTGTTTTAGAGTGGAGTTGTGAATATAATGCTAGTTTGAAAATTGATGTGTTTAAGGGTGCCTGGGTGGCTTAGTTGGTTAGAATTCTTGGCTTGTAGTCTTACGTAGTCCACTTCCCTAAGGGGTTTTGTTTTTTTCATAAATAATGAAAAGGGCAAATTTTATTTATAAATAAATTTATATTTTGTTTTTAAGTGAACTCTACACCGAACATGGGGCTGTAGTTTAAAACCCTGAGATGAAGAGTCAAAAATTCTACTGACTGAGCCAGCCAAGTACACCTTAAAACCCAAATTTTATTTTATTAATTTTTTTCAAAGATTTTATTTCTTTGTGAGAGAGAGAGAGAGAGCACAAGTGAGCACAAGCAGGGGGAGAGCAGGGAGAGGGAATAGCAGGCTTCCCGCCGAGCAAGGAGCCCGATGTGGGACCCTTTCTCATGACCCTGGCATGCGACCTGAGCTGAAGGCAGTTGCTCAACTGACTGAACCATGCAGGTGTCCCAAGACCCAGATTTTAAATTGAAGCATGGGACATTCTTTAAGTGACAGTATGACTTTTGTTGATTCTTTTGCACTTTGGAAACTCAGTGTCTTTGGGTATCCTCTGCTGTCATGTTACGGTTTCAAGGTTCTACAGGGGTGGTCCAGTTGGTCTAAGCTTGGTTTTTAGAAACTTCCATTTGTTTATAAAGTGAATTTAAAGCAAACTGTAGTTCGCATAGGGACACAAATGTTTGCAGACATAATAGGAAGTTTAGGGAAGTTCATCCACACTATATCAGACTAGTAGATGAAATGTCTCAACACCCTTAAACATGAAGAAAAAAAAAAAACGGTCTATATGCAGCTATTCAGACTTACTATAGGAATAAAAGGCAGAAAAGTTGAGGATAAAAATGTTAAGTATGGCTACAGCAAAGGCTACAGAACCAACTGTTTTCTGTTGGGGAGAGACCATCCAGTTAATTCTTTATCATAAAGACTGGTGGAACCTGGTAGACAATAAAATCATTAAAATATTTGAATTAAGACGAAAGAAACATCGCATTGTAGTATCTGCAAGAGGCAAAAAGGAACTTAATGTAGGGATGAGAGATACTGAAAAGTTTATAGTAAGCAAGAAATAAACAAAATGGAGACTGTGTGTGATTTATTATTATAATACTTGTCATTTATACTGTTTTGTTCCAGATAGTATATAAAAGGCCTTGAGAGGAATACAGCAAAATAAAAAATGTAATTAAAAATAAGCAGATGAGGAATCCACAGAAGGATAAAACGAGGACTGCCTGGAAGCATAGTTCGCAAAATGCACCATGAGTTCTTGCTTATTTGATAGAAGGAGCACTTGGCTTTGAGCTTTCTAGAAGATATGTGAGAGAGGAAAACTAGGGATTTTTACAGTTACTTTTTATATCCAAGTCAATTAAGTCACCCAGGAACTGATCCTAAGGTCAGAGAGAAGTTGATTGAATTACTGAACATTTATGGTCTTCATAAAAGACATTATACTATCCTCAGCAACTTGCTTACAATAAATAAGTCAACAAGTTCTTACGGCTCTTAACTACCTGATTCATGGTAGGTTGATGGGATAGCTCAGAAGTAATTCAGTAAAAGTAGTTCTGTAGGAGGCCAAAATGATATAGTCTAGGTATTCATGTGGGTAAAAAGACACTATTAACCAGTTTTTTGATATTTTTGTGATCAAAATGGGTAATAGGGTTTTGATAGGTTCTTGTTTCATTTTAATCCTTCGTGATTCTATATTTCTGATTAGGCTATCCGTACTTTCTTAATTATGAAGTCTATAAGGATTTTGAAGAACAGACCCCTTCAGGACGGGTAGAGAGTATCTACAGTTGGTTACCACTTCTTCTTGGAGAAGCTAAGAATCCTATCTTCAAATACCCACCTCGTTTATTTTCAGGAACAGGATAACTATTTAGCAGAATTACTTCTAAAACCAGTTCTTTTTGTCATAGGAGTACTTAAGCTCTTCCTTTGGCCTGTTGATTATAAGATTATGACACTCATATTAATATGCCTTTTTTTTTTTTTTAAACCAGCATACCTTTCTGAAGCCATGAAGCTCACACAGTCTGAGCAGGTGAGATAGTTTCTTAATATTTTTGTGGTAAGGGTTGGAGGGATTTTCTTGTGGGGCCTTGAACTGTATATAAAATAAAATACTGTGGCCCCTTGGGTGCCTGGGTGGCTCAGTGGGTTAAGCTGCTGCCTTCGGCTTGGGTCATGATCTCAGGGTCCTGGGATCCAGCCCCTCGTCGGGCTCTCTGCTCGGCAGGGAGCCTGCTTCCCTCTCTCTCTGCCTGCCTCTCTGTCTACTTGTGATCTCTGTCTGTCAAATAAACAAATAAAATCTTAAAAAAAAAAAAATACTGTGGCCCCTTTCAGAACACTGTTGTCCAAAATACGTTTAAGATGGAAAAGAGAAGAGTACTTCAGAAATTAAAACTCAGTGAACTGCGGTCAGTGTCCCAGACATGGCATGCAGAAACTTCTGTTTTCTCTTTGTTACTCCTAGATCTCGGGTCACTAAATGTGTTCCCTAGAGACTTCTGGGGCCTTTCCTGAGTATTGACTCATGGAGAGTAAGCAGGTCTGGTCAAGCGGAAACCAGTTGGCCTCCCCTTTGCATGCCAAAGATAATTTAAATCTGAATTTGTCTTTTACTGAATTCCTAAGCAGTTCTGGTACCTTTAAATTTTGTTTCACTAATGGCTTTAAATTTCTTCTGTGTTTGGGGAGGGCCTACCTAGGTTTTGAAAATACCTTTATCCAAAGATGATTTTCTGATTATAAAAGTGACAGGGTACATAGGAGGTACTCAGTAGTGTTTGTCTAATTGAATTAAGGAGATCCTTTCTGTAAGAGGATATCAGTGGGCAGGGAAAAAAATACCACTTTCTCAGACTGAACCAAGAGAACCTAAAAGTTATGTTCTATTCTATGCTCTTCCCTTTGAATGTATAGAACTGCTCATGTTAGCCATGTAATATAAACATACACGGAGCCTCCTTAACCCCATTAATAAAAAGGGATTTTAGCTGGGGCGCCTGGGTGGCTCAGTCAGTTAAGTGTCTGACTTTTTTTTTTTTTTTTTTTTTTTTTTAAAGATTTTATTTATTTGTCAGAGCACAAGCAAGGGGAGCAGCAAGCAGAAGAAGCAGATTTCCTTTTGAGCAAGGAGCCTGACCTGGGACTCGATCCCAGGACCCCAGGATCATGACCTGAGCCAGAGGCAGACACTTTAACCTACTAAGCCATCCAGGTGTCCCTGAAGGTCTGACTCTTGATTTCAGCTCAAGTCATGCTCTCAGGGTCTTGGGATTGAGCCTCACTGTGGGCTCTGCACTCAGCCTGAAATCTGCTTAGAGATGCTCTCTCTCCTTCTTCTCCTTCCCCCCTGCTCTCTAAATCTCTCTCTCTCTAATAAATAAAATAAATCTCTGAAAAGATCTTAACTAGTTGTAGAATGAATGTTTAAAGAGGAAAGTTTTCTAATTTTAAACTAAGTACAAATGGCGTTTCAGAGAGGTCAGGCCATTCAAAAAAAGTCTTACTCAATGTGTTGATTTGGAAAGGACTTCTGACTTTCTGAATGAATGGGGTTTTGTTTATGAATTTAAAAAAATAACTTATCTAAGGTAGAAAGGCCCAATTATTTTGTTTTTGCTTTTTTGTTTAAAAAATTTTAAAACCTAGCAGAATAGAATTCTCATTGAATCACATTATCATTATTTTTTAGACCATTGTTTTTCTTACTTAGAACTTTTTAAAAGCACCCAGTAAATACTGTTAACAGAATACCAGATAGTATTTTAAACAAAATATTAAAGCTTTTTTTGGTATACTCTACTGTGAATATGTTACCTTTACAAATAGAAAATTGTTAGATTTTCCACAAATACTCATTGACAAAAAAACACAGTATAGAAAATGTGGAAAATACATACTGTTGAGTCTTGAACAACTTGAGGCTTAGCTGTGCCAGCTTCCTTAAATAGTAGAAAATCTGCCTGTAGCTTTTGCTCCCCCTACCCCCCACGCCAAACTTAATTACTAATAGTCTGCTGTTGACCAGAAACCTTAACGATAACATAAACAGTTATTTGCACATACTGTGTATGTTGTGTAATTATATACTGTATCCTTATTCCAAACATAAGCTAGAAAAAAGAAAATACTAAAATCACAAGGAAGAGAAAATATGTTAAGAGTACAGTCTTCTATTTGTTTCTGTTGTCTACAAGATTAATTGTCGTTACTGCCAACATCAGTACTGTAGATATTAATATGTATTACTGACAGGAGACATCAAAAATGAAAATGTGAAAAAAACTCATTTATTTACAGGTATAACAATGCATGCATTGATAACGAAGAAGTGTTAGTATTATTGCTTTATGGTAGACTAGCCTGAAAACTGATGTATGAGTCAGTCACTATAGAATATTTATGGTGTATAGTATTACAGTGGTATTGGAAACATTGTTACATTTTTGAAAACCCACTTAACCTGTGATGGTAGGCTAACATGCAGTTTCTCCCATTTATGGGAGAGGTATACTGAATGGTAGTGTAACTCTTTTAGAAGCAAAGGCATAAAACGGTAAGAAAACATTATGCCCATGTAAAGACTGCTTCCACACGTGTCTTGCACTCGGTGTCAGACACAATGAGAACTTCGGCGATGAGGAGGACACAAACTGTCCATACAGTTCTTCCTGCATAGTTAATAGATTTTCACATGAAGCTACTTAAACAAAGGTTAAGTTCGTTAACTATATGGCATGCTGATGAGTTACTACTCTTCATTAAGTGGAAGGAGATCATAAGGTTTTTGCATTACCATCATAAAAGGTGTTTTGTTTTGTTTTTAAAGATTTTATTTATTTATTTGACAGAAGAGTCAGCGAGAGAGGGAACACAAGCAGGGAGAATAGGAGACAGAGAAGCAGGCTCTCTGGTGACCAGGGAGTCCGATGTAGGGCTCGATCCCAGGATGCTGGGATCATGACCTGAGCCAAAGGCAGATCCTTAACTGACTGAGCCACCCGGGTGCCCTGGTTTTGTTTTGTTTTTTTCTTTCTTTCTTTTTTTTTTTTTTTTAAAGATTTATTTATTTATTTGACAGAGGAGATCACAAGTAGGCAGAGAAGCAGGCAGAGAGGGAGGAAGGGAAGCAGGCTCCTTACTAAGCAGAGATCCCGATGCGGGGCTCAATCCCAGGACCCCGAGATCATGACCCGAGCCGAAGGCAGAGGCTTTAACCCACTGAGACATCCAGGTGCCCCTTGTTTTGTTTTTTTAATAAGTATTAATTTTAATAAGTATTTATTTGTTCACAAATGAGGTGGTCTGAGCTCAGCTGATCAGTTGTGGGTTGGGGGTGGGGGGCAGCTCTCGTGTAGTCAGACGGTGGCAGCTGGTGATGTTATCTCCAAGGTGGCTTCTTTCTTGTGGCTGGGCTGGGGAGACTTACGGGTCTGAGACAGGCAGAGCTCCTCCGGTAGCACAGCAGTGATATCTTCCCTCTACCCCCCCCTCCTCTTCTCTCTGGTTTTCTGTAATCTGGCCATGTGGCATTTGAAGTTTCCCAGCATGATCCCTCCTGCTCTGTTCCTTGAATTGACCACAAAGGCCCACCCGGGTTTGAGGGGAGGTGTATTAGACTCTGTCTCTTGACTTTTTTTTTTTTTTTTTTTTAAGATTTTATTTATTTGACAGAGAAAGAAAGCACAAGTGAGGAGAAGCAGGCCCCTCCCCCCCAGCAGGGAGCCCAATGTGGGGCAGGGTGGATCCCAGGACCCCTAGCACTCCGGGATCATGACCCCAGCTGAAGGCAGACTGCCAACGACTGAGCCACGCATGTGCCCTCTCTTTACTTGTTTTAAAACCACCACACTGGGGCTGTGCTGCCCTGGTTGGTCCACACCCCAGCTTTGCCTTTTGGCTATGTGATCTTGAGCATGTTCCTGAGAGTGTCTTTCTCAACTCTCATTTATTTGTTTGTTTGTTTTTAAGTTTGGTTGATAATATAGTGTTATATTAGTTTCAGGTGCACAAGATAGTGATTTGACAATTCTGTGTATTCAGTGCTGACCATAAGTATAGTCCCAGTCTCTCACCATACAGTGTTACTCTAGTATTAATATTGATCGGATTCCCTGTGCTGTACTTTCCATCTCCATGACTTATTTTATAACTGGAAGTTTGTACCTCTTAATCCTCTTCACCTGTTTGTCCCATCAACCCATCCCCCTCTTCCTGTGGTCACCATCATTTCTCTGTATTTGAGTCTGTTTCTGTTCATTTGCTTTTTAGATTCTACCTACAAGTAAAATCATATAGTATTTGTCTTACCTCTCTCTTAATTTGTTTAATGTGTGACCCTCTAGGCCCATCCGTGTTGTCATAGGTAGTAAGATCACATTATTTTTGATGGCTGTGTAATACTCTTGTTATTTACATACACCACATCTTTTTTTTATCCATTCATCTATCCATAGACACTTAGGTGGTTTCATATCTGGGCTATTGTAAATAATGCTGCAGTGAACGTAGGGGTGTGTAGATCTTTTCCAATTAAAAAGTAAACATTTTTCTTTTCTTTGGGTTAATACCTAGTAGTGGAATTACTGGATTGTGTGGTGGTTCTATTTCTTAATTTTTAAGGAACTGCCTCCCTGGTTCCATAGTGGCTCCACCAGCCACGCCAGGAGGGTTCCTTTTTCTCTACATCCTGGCGGGTACCTGCTGTGTCTTGTGTTGTTGATTTTAGCTATTCTGACAGGGGTGAGGTGATACCTTATTATGGTTTTCATTTGCATTTCCCTGAAGGGTAGTGATCTTGAGCTTTTTTTCATGGGTCTGTTGGCTATGTGGATGTCTTTTTTGGAGAAATGCCCATTCATGTCTTCTGCTGATTTTTATTTTTTTATTTTTATTTATTTATTTTTTTTTTTAGGATTTTATTTATTTATTTGACAGACAGAGATCACAAGTAGGCAGAGAGGCAGGCAGGGACAGAGAGCTGGGAAGCAGGCTCACTGCTGAGCAGAAGCCTGATGTGGGGCTAGGATGTGGGGCTAGGATCCGAGGACCCTGGGATCATGACCTGAGCTGAAGGCAGGGGCTTTAACCCACTGAGCCATACAGGTGCCCCTGCCGATTTTTTAATTGGATTGTTTTTTTCATAAAGAGTTTTATGAATGCTTTATATATTTGAATATTAACCCCTTATTGGATTCATCATTTGTGAATACCTTCTCCCACATAGTGTTTCCTTTTCATTTTGCTATAGTTTTGTTTTTTTTTTTTTTTAAAGATTTATTTATTTGACAGAGAGAAATCACAAGTAGACAGAGAGGCAGCCAGAGAGAGAGAGAGAGGGAAGCAGGCTCCCTGCTGAGCAGAGAGCCCGATGCGGGACTCGATCTCAAGACCCTGAGATCATGACCTGAGCCGAAGGCAGCAGCTTAATCCACTGAGCCACCCAGGCACCCCTTGTTATAGTTTTTGTTGTGCAAAAGCTTTAATATTTTGATAGTTCCATTTACTTTTGTTTTTGTCATACTTGCTTGAAGAGACAGATCCAAAAAATAATCCCTGAGAGCAGTGTTAAAGAACTTACTGCTTAGGTTTTCTCCCAGGAATTTTGTGGTTTCAGGTCTCACATTTAGGTCTTTAATTCATTTTGAGTTTATTTTTGTAGGTGGTATAAGAAGTCTGATTTCATGCTTTTGCTTGTAGTGGACCAGTTTTATTAAAGAGACTGTCTTTTCCCTATTGTATATTCCTGCCTACTTTGTCATAGATTTACTATATGTGCATTTATTTTTGTGATCTCTGTTCTGTTCTGTTTGGTTTATGTGTCTGTTTTTGTGCCATACCATACCATTCTGATTACATCGCTTTGCAGTGTAGCTAAATCTGGGAGTAGAGTACCACCAGCTGTGTTCCTTTATTTTTTTTTTTTTTAAGATTTTCTTTATTTTGAGAAAGAGAAAGAGGGAGAGAGCATGAGTGGGGGGAAGGGGCAGAAAGAGAGGGAGAGAGAGACTCCCTGCTGAGCTAGGACATCCCCAACCACCTCCCCCCCCCCCCACCGCAAACTCAGGGAGATTATGACCTGAGCTGAAGGCAGATGCTTAACCACCTGAGCCATCCAGGCACCCTGGTTATAAATTTATTTTTAGGTTTTTTAAATTTTTGATATAACTATAGATGTGACTGTTCTCTTAATTTCTGCTACTTTGATATTAGTGTATAGAAACGTGATGGATTATTGTATATTTTCTGTCTGCAACCTTACCGAAATCATTTATTCTGATACTTTTCTGGTGGCTTTTTATGGGTTTCCTGTATATAGTATTGTGTCATCTGCAAACAGTGATGATTTTACCAGTTTGGATACCTTTTATTTCTTTTTCTTACTGCTGGGGCTAGGACTTTGGTATGAAATTGAGTAAGTGGCAAGAGTTGATACCCTTATCTTGTTCCGATCTTGGAAAACTTTTAGCTTCTAACTGTTGAGTATGATGTTAGCTGTGGGTTTTTCATATATGACCTTTATTAGGTTGAATTATATTCCCTCTAAACTCATTTTGTTGAGAGCTTCTTTATGAATAGAAGTTGAAATTTGTCAAATGCATTTTCTGCATCTCTTGAGATGATTGTATGATTTATCTTTCATTTTGTTAATGTGGTATATCTGATTGATTCATCTGCAGATATTGACCATCCTTGGATCCCTGAAACAAATCTCACTAGATGGTGGTGTGGTGGATGATCCTTTTAATGTGTTGTTGATTTGGTTTGCTAATACTTCGTTGAGGATTTTTATATCTGTGTTCATCAGGAATATCAGTCTGTAATTTTCTTTTTTTTCCCTTTTTTTTCCTTTGTCTAATTCAGGTATTAGGATAATGCTGGCCTCATAGAATTTGGAAGCTTTTCTAGCGCTTCTATTTTTTTAATAGGTTTAGAAGGATAGATATTAACTCTTCTTAAAATGTTTGGTAGAATTCACCTCTGAAGTCATCTGGTCCTGGACTTGTTGGGAATTTTTGATTACAGATTTTGTTCAGGTACTAGTAACCAGTCTGTTTAAATTTTTCGATTTCTTCCTGCTTTAGTTTTGGGAGGTTATGTTTCTAGGAATTTATCTATTCCTTCTAGGTTGTCCAGTATGTTGACATGTAATTTTTTGTAGTAGTCTCCTAAAATCTTTTGTATTTCTGTGGTATTAGTTGTAACTTCTCTTTTCATTTCTGATTTTATATATAAGTATCCTCTTTTTTCTTGACGAGTGTTGCTAAAGTTTTATCAGTTCTGTTATCTTTTCAGAAAACCAGCTTTTCGTTTATCTTTTCTGTTTTTTAAAATGTTTCACTTATATTCACTCTGGTCTTTATTATCTCCTTCTATTTACTTTGGGCTTTGTTCTTCGTTTTCTAGTTCTTTAGGTAAAATTTTTCTTGTTTTCGAGGTTGTCAGTATCACTGTTAACTTCCCTTTTGCTTTTGCTCTCAGTCTTTGAACTGTTGTGTTTCATTGCTCCATGCCTTCTTCTGGAGTCCTCTTTTTTATTTATTTATTTTTTAATTGACCTTGCTTAGTAGCATGTTTTAGCTTCCATGTGTTTGTGTTTTTTCCAGTTTTCCTCTTGTAGTTGATTTCTAGTTATATGCTCTGGTGGTGAGAAAAGATGCTTGAAATGATTTCAGTCTTTAAATTCATTGTGGCCTAACATGTCAGCCTTCTTCTGAAGTCTTTTTTGTGTTTGAGAAGAGTGTAATTTGTTGTTTTGGGATGGATTGCTCTACACATATTTGTTAAGTCCATCTGGTCTAATGTGTTTTTCAAGGCCAGTGTTCCTTTATTAATTTTATGTCTGGATGATCTATCTCTTGGTGTAAGTGGAGTGTTCAAATTCCCTATTACTCTACTACTGTCAGTTTCTCCCTTTGTGTCTGTTAATATTTGCTCTATGTATTTAGGTGCTCCTCTGTTGGCTGCCTAAATGTTGTCAGGTGTTTTCTCGTTTTTGGATTGATCCCTTTATCATTTGGAATAACTTTTTCCATTCCTCCGTTTTTAGTCTGCGTGTGTCTTTAGGTTTGAAGTCTGTCCTAGGGAACATCTACGTAGGTCTTTTTGTTTTTAATCCATTTAGCCACCCTGCCTGTTTTGATTGGAGCATTTAGTCTGTTTACATTAAACGTAATTATTGGTATATATTTATTGCTGTTAAATTGTTTACTTGTTTTGTAGTTCGCTCTCTTCCCTTGTGATTTACTTTCTTTAGTGTTATGTTTGGATTCCTTTCTCTTTGTGTCCGCTACAGATTTTGGGTTTGTGGTTACTGTGAGGTTCCTATATAATTACATGTGTATAGCTGTCTGTTTTAAGTTGGTGGTCATTTAAATTTGAATGCTTTCTAAAAGTACTACATTTTTATTTACTTTTTCACCCCCGCACATGCACATTTTATATTTTTGACATCTTTTTTATACTTTTTTTTTTTTAAGATTTTACTATTTGATGGGGTTGGGGCGAGAGGGAGAGAGAGTGTGAGCACAAGCAGGGGGAGCAGCAGCAGAGGGAGAGGGAGAAGCAGGCTGCCTACTGAGCACGGAGCGCTATGTAGGGCTCTGTCAATCCCAGGACACCGAGTGGAAGAGAGGTGCTTAACCATCTGAGCCACCCAGGTGCCCCTATTTTATACCTTGTTGTTTCTGAGTCCCTTAACTAATTATAGTAGATTATGTCAACTTGGGTCTTTTCACCCTCATACTAGCTTCATCAGTGGTTGATCCACTTCCTTTTCTGTGTTTTCCCTTGCTGGCCACATTTTTTTTCTTTCATATATTTTCTTATTTCTAGTTTTGGTCTTTCCTTTTCCATTTAAAGAATTTCCCTTAATGCTTTTTGTAAAACTGGTTTAGTGATGATGAGCTCCTTTAGCTTTTGTCTGTCAGGGACACTCTTCTATCTTTCCTTCAATTCTGAATGATAGCCTTGCTGGATATTTTTGTTTTTTCCCTTTCAGCGTTTTGAATATATTGTGCTGCTCGTGGCCTGCAGACCTTTTGCTTAGAATCCAGCTGATTCTGGAAATGTTTAAATTGTAGATTTAAAACAGAGCAAGCATCCCATACTTCTCAATAACTGAACACTTTCACTCTTTGGCAGAGGATTTGCTAACTGGATTGGATTGTCTTTGTAACAACATCGTATTTTTAGGGTTCAGGATTCAGTAACTGAACACATTGACTTTTCTTTGGCAGAGGATTCCTCTCCTATAGTTACCACCAGAGAGGCCTAGCCTTCCCCGCTTTTGTAACTGGCATCTTGCTGTGATGTCAATGGAGTTGCATTAAACCTGTATAGCGACATTGGGAAAAATTGACACTTTCTGTATTCCAAGTCTTCTGATCCATGAGTGGGGCAGGTGACATCTGCCCTGGGCTCACCTCCCTGTGGTGGCTCAGAGGAGGGCTGGCCTTGGAATGTCACTGGCATCCTGCTGAGGATGCATCCTGACTGCTCCCCTGCTTGCTTGGAGGAGTTCCCTCTTCTTCCCTCCCCATTTGTGACCTTGGCAGGGGGTCACCAGGGGCCCTGAACCCAGGGAATTGGCAGGAAAGCTTTGCACAGACAGGAGCACCAGCCAAAAGCATTTATCTTAAAAGGCCAGAGCCTTTCTGGCGTTTAGATCATCTTGGGATTTAGGGCCTTAATTGGTCCTAAACGGAGTACTAGGAAAATAAAACACGTTCTCCATTTCCTTCCAGATACCATAATTGATTTTATTTGTTAGGATTCTAGTATTGTTACTGTGAATCAGGGCTGTGGTGTTAGAAGACCTGATAAGGTCTTTGGGGGAAAAGAGATGACCACATTTTTGGGCTGTCTTCATGGTGGTGGTCAGAAAAACACAATTCTAGACAGGAGTTTTGCACTTGCTTAAAATTTGTACCATGTGATTTGTGGTCAACGCTGTTAGGGTTTTTTGGTCTACCTCCTGTTTAGTGACAACTTGTCCAATCTGTTGCTTCTACTCTGGAAACCTGAGAATGAAACATGTGGAAATTAACCTGTCTGTGATCACTCTGTTCCAGCTGTGTCCTGCACCTCACTCGGTCACCAAATAAGAGTAGATGTGTTCAGTTACTAAGTAGTACGGGATGCTATTCTAATATTTGCACATTTCACATCAGAACTAGTGTACATTGTGTTTTCATTTCTGAAATTGCCAAACTGTGTTTCCGTGTTGCTCTGCCCGGTTGCCACAGTGGCTCCTGTGGTGGCGGATAGCAGGCTTCACACTGCTGTAGAATGTGATCACTTTGATGGTGACAGTAAAATTGATTTCTATAATAACGTCCCAGCATGTTATTTTATAATTGAGATTATACAGTTTTCATCTAAACCAGAGTGCAAACATCTGTGTAGAAATGATATAAAGTAAAACCACTCTAGACATTAGATGTTGTTACAAAGATGAGGAAAGAGATTTACCAAAAAAATCCCCACAGAAACCTAGCTGGTAATCTTACGGGGATTCCCTTACATGTAACTAGTTGTTTTTCTCTTGCTGTTTTTAAGATTCGCTTTAATTTTTTTAAAAAAATTTAATTTTATTTAATAATTTTTTAGGGTGAGGAGGGGCATAGGCAGGGGGAACGGCAGCCAAAAAAGTGAGTTCCTGTCTCAGCAGGGGCCTAATGTGGGACTCTATCCCAGGACCCTGGGATCATGACCTGAGCGGAAGTCAGACGCTTAACTGACTGAGCCACCCAGGCACCCCAAGATTAACTTGACGTTTTGACAGTTTAATTATAATAAGTCTTGGTATGGATCTCTTTGGGTTAATTTTTTTTAAAATAAAGATTTATTTATTTGACAGACAGAGATCACAGGTAGTCAGAGAGGCAGGCAGAGAGAGGGGGAAGCAGGCTCCCCGCTGAGCAGAGAGCCTGATGCGGGGCTCGATCCCAGGACCCTGGGATCATGACCTGAGCTGAAGGCAGAGGCTTTAACCCACTGAGCCACCCAGGTGCCCCAAGATTAACTTGAATTTTTGACAGTTTAATTATAATATGTCTTGGTATGGATCTCTTTGGGTCAATTTTGTTTGGGGCTTTTGTTTGATTCCTGGACCTGATGTCTGTTTTCATCCCTATGTTAAGGAAATTCTCAGCTCTTTCTTTTTCGTCTTGTTGTAAAATAAAAACTATTTTTAAAACGCTCTATTCCTTTTTTTTTTTTTTTTTAAATTTCAGGGGTAAAATTTAGTGACTTGTCAGGTGCATGTAACACCCAGTGTTATGATGAGATCATACGTGCCCTCCTTAATGCCTATCACCCAGTTACCCCAACCCCCCCTTATACCTCTTAAGTTTGTTTCCTAGAGTTTGGTGTGTCTCATCTTATTTTTCCTTCCCTTCCCCTGTGTTCATGTGTTCTGTTTCTTTAAATTCCACATATGAATGAAATCATAAGGTATTTGTCTTTCTCTGACTTCCTCAGTTAGCATAAAACCCACTAGTTACATCCACATCATTGAAGATGGCAAGATGTCATTCTTTTGATGGCTGCATAGTATTCCATCGTGTAGAACTATTTCCCATCATCTTTAGCCATATATCAGTGGACATCTGGGCTCATTCCATAGTTTAACTTTTGCAGACATTGTTGTTATTCTCTGTATAAGTTTTCTTAGTGTGCTTTGTTGTCCCAGAGAGCTCTTAAATAACTGTCCTCATCCAAAAGGAGTTTTTCTTTTGATGTTGATTTTGGGTGATTTCTGCCCTTTCAGATTGCAGATCTGTTCTTCTGTATTATCTTACCTGTTTATTCCCAGTAGTGTATTTTGTATTTATTGTATTCCTCTGCTCTGCCTGGCACTTTCTTACATTATGGAGGTATCTCTCTTTGTCTCTTTGTTGACGATTTACGTTCATGCGTTTTTCTCCCAAGTACAGTGAGCATCTTTATGACCATGACTTTCAGCTGTTTATGGGGTAGATTGCTTATCTTTGTTTCATTTAATTGTTTTTCTGAGGATCTGTCTTGTTCTCTCGTTTAGAATGTGTTCTGTTTCCTTATTTTGACTGTCTGTGTGTTAGGGAGTTCACCTTTGTCTTCTGGTCTTGATGGAGTGGCCTTATGTAGATGTCCTGTGGGGCTCTGAAGTGCAGTCCTCCCTAATTCCCCTTATGGCCTACATGGACCCTCTCTTTGTGTAGGGGGGGCCATGACTGCTGTGGGTGGGAGTGGCCTCTGGCCCAGCTGAGGTCTAGTACTTGTTTTGAAAAAATTTGAGGTTCTGTTGAATTGCAAATATAGTATGTAAATTTTAAGTGTTAGTCATTCAGAAAGGATAGGATCTTGGAGTGATATTCATTGGATATTACTAAAGAGACTTAAATGTTAAATGATACCTTTCCTTCTGTGTAATAGGCTCATCTGTCACTGGAATTGCAAAGGGATAGCCACATGAAACAGCTCCTCCTCATCCAGGAGAGGTGGAAAAGGGCAAAGCGGGAGGAAAGGTTGAAAGCCCAGCAGAGCACAGACAGGGAGGCGGCCACCCCGCTGCAGGCATCTCACAGGCCCTCTTCTGAGGATGCCGAGGGCCAGAGCCCCCTTCTCTCTGAGAAATACAGCCCTTCCACCGAGAAGCATCTGCCTGAAATTCAGGGGGTCTTTGACAGGGATCCAGACACACTACTGTTTTTACTTCAGCAGAAGAGTGAGCCGGCCGAGCCGCGCATCGGAAGCAAAGCCCCCAAAGATGATAAGACAATTATAGAGGAGCAGGCGACCAAGATCGCTGATTTGAAGAGGCACGTGGAATTCCTTGTGGCTGAGAATGAAAGACTAAGGAAAGAAAACAAACAGCTAA